>NW_026875440.1:0-17903 GCF_032173495.1 Musca vetustissima
TAAGAGGACGGAAATGTCGCGTTGATCGCTTTGAAAGTGTACATAAAGTTCCGATTATGGTCAAGGACGACGCCTATAGTTTTCGGTGAAGTTCATTCAAGGGGTGCAATGAACCGAAAACTTTAATTTTGTCAGATTTCTGGTCGCTGTAGGGGCAACCAAATACTTAGAGCGGCTGTTTAGATGATGATCGGTCAATATTCCGAGGGTCAAATCAACCAAAACCTAAAGTGACAATTTTTTTATTTTATGGCGTAAAAATTCACTCAAAGAAAAATCATTTTGGAAAATATTTCAGGCTTAGAAAATGGAGTTGTTGATCTGAAATCGGTAAAAATTGTACAAACATCACGAAATATTGCCCTGGCTCAGAATATAGAACCGCAGAAAATTTTCTTTTCGTGGTAGTTGTGTAGGGTATGATATGGTCGGCCCCGTCCGACTATACTGCTCCGCTCACTGGTTTTTTAAATAGATTTTTTGGAGGTCTTCTATAAATATTTTTTTTTTACTTCAAGTAGCGCTTCGATATTATGAAATAAGTGTTCTCAGAACAGGTGCAAATGTTAACACTAATAAACAAGAACAACCAAATGACTAACAGAAACAAACTTCTAAAGGAGCGGATTCCAATGATACAATTTTTCATGCTATTTTGTGGCGATTCAGGATGTTATTGTGAACGTTGAAATACATTTTGGAACCTTTTTTATTTTATATTATTTATTTATTTTTTTAACAAAAAAAAAAATAGCAAATCAAAATTGTATCATGCGAAGCCCGATTTTAATACTACTACTAATAATAATGTTAAGAAACAACAACAATTATGGTATGTTTTTTTTTTTTTTTGTAGAAGAATATATTGTTTTTTTTAATGATTTTGTATTTTTTTTTATTGTAAATTATTTTCATATAATATTAAACTATAGTTGATTAGGTTAAGTGTTTGCTTTTGTATACTTAAGGACAACAGCATGTTTTTTTATTTTCATTATTTAAATATTCTGTATGTGTGTGTGTGTTGTCTATTTAATAATAATAATAAAAATATATATTCTATTTTGATTTTTTTTAACACAAATGAAAGTTACTTTCAACAAAGACCAAGAAACATTAAAAATAAAAAAAAAATAAAATTGTCGAAAATAAACACTAGTAGTATTACATCAACAAATAAATTATATTAACTAACACAACAACAAACAAAAAAAAAAATAATAAATTTTAGCTATTTTATAAAATTCACAAAAAAGGAAAAAAATATATATAGAATAGTACAACTACATGCATCTACAAGATACATTAAGGATCTGCACACATGAGGTGCTTTTTTGTGGTTGTTGTTGGTATTTTTTCTCTCTCACTCACTGAGATTTTAAGCTACAGTTGTGTTTATATTTTTTTCCTAAAGGGTGTCTGTGTGTGTGTGTTTATTACACAAAAATCACCAGTATTTTTAAATTTATTTTTTTAATATAGGAAAAAATAATTTTTGAATGTGCAGAAGTTAAGCTTATTAAATATTTTTGTGTACAAAAAAATATATATATTATAATTTATTTAATTTTTTTTAATTTAATATTTAATTTTTCAAATGAAAACTATAATTTCAAGGGAGAACCTGAATGATATTTAAAAAACATTTTAAGGAATAAAGTAGGATTATGTTTTATCCATTTAAAAATAAGTCCGAAATATCAGTACCATATTTTTGAAGAAAAAATCTAAGACCTTTGAAAAATTCCCGGAAACATCAGGATATCAAAATTATATATTTTGACATTTTTTACTCTTAGAAAAAAAAAGAATCGTCAATAGTAACTTTTTTCTAAGCTCTTATGGCCAAAGGACTAATTTTCCTACAAAAAAATATTTTTACGTGATCCTCAGACTTTAGGGTTGATATTGGTCTATAGAACAAAATTCTTTGTTTTTTAGGCGATAGAAAATTAAAATTCCTTTTTTAGGCGATATAAAATTAAAATGCCTTTTTTAAGCGATAGAGGCCTTTAAAGGCCTTAAAATGCCTTTTTAGACGATAGAAAATTAAATGCCTTTTTTAGGCGATAGAAAACTTTAAGCCCTTAAAATGCCTTTTTAGGCGATAGAAAATTAAAATGCCTTATTTAGGCGATAGAAGCCTTTAAAGGCCTTAAAATACCCTTTTTAGGTGATAGAAAATTAAAATGCCTTGTTTCGACGATAGAAGCCTTTAAAGGCTTTCAAATGCCTTTTTTAGGCGATAGAAGCCTTTAAAGGCCTTAAAATGCCTTTTTCGACCACAGAAAACTAAAATGCCTTTTTTAGGCGATAGAAGCCTTTTAAGGCCTTAAAATGTCTTTTAAAGGCGATAGAAGCCTTTAAAGGCCTTAAAATGTCTTTCTTGGGCGATAGAAAATTAAAATGCCTTTTTTAGGCGATAGAAGCCGTTAAAGGCCTTAAAATGCCTTTTTAAGGCGATAGAGGCCTTTAAAGGTCTTAAAATGCCTTTTTAGGCGGTAGACATTTTCTAAGACCATCCGGGGTTCAATGTTTCGATTTTAATTTTTGAAGATTTTCAATGGGCTGGTAAATCAATACCAATGCTTGTAAAGTTTTGTAACTTTGCACATATATAATTGAAGATTTAAAACAGAAGAAAAATAATTTACAAATTTTTTTTGTTATTGTTTTGTTGTTGTTTTTTTGTAATTAAAGAAAAGTCCTTATTTTTGATGGCGGGCATGATAACTCCTCACTGGAACATCGGAATCCGAAAATTCCAATGGTGTTAGAAAGAGTACATGTGTGGCTCTCGTATGAACTAGGATTATTGACTTCGCTCTAAAATTAACAAAATGGTGGACCTTTGAAAAAATATTTTTGGAAAATCGTCGATTTTTTACCAAAAACCAAGTTAAAAAATAAGGAAGATCTTCACCGATTGGCTTTATCCTAGTTCATACGAGAGATATACATTCCCAGAGAAACGTAGCAAAATTTGGAACCGATTGGATTATTAGTTTTTGAGTTATCGTGCCCGCCATTCACAAAAAAATGTTTAGAGAAAAACTCGTTTAAAGTTTGAGAGCCCTTTAGCCGTCACTTGATGCTGACACAATAAATCGGCTATATCTTCAAGAGTTCTTGAGATTTTCACTTGAAATTTTGTAGGGACATTTATTAATTAGTGTAGATTCGAATTATATCAACAACATTTTTGATCCTGAGAATGGGGGGGTCCCCTTAAAAATTTTTATCCTAGCATAAACTTTGAAGATATTTTTTCCTATGTTACTCCCGACGTAGAATTTAAGGATTTTTTCCCCAAGGATCACCTGAGGTATATTTTTTAGATATATTTTCTTAGGGTCATCTCTTGTAAAGTTGCAAAATATTTTTTTCGTGCGCCCAAGGTGTTTTTAAATCTATTTTATAGGGTTCATGTTTACTCTTTCCTATGGCCATTCCGACGAACATTATTTAAACAAATATTTTTTCTAGGACCACTCCGACGATATTTTAAAAATATATATAATATAATAATATTATATATTTTGCTAGAGGCATCCTAGCGCAGATTTTTAGAAATATATTTTAATTCTAAGGCCATACTATGTTATATATTTTTCAAAAGTCTGGGCCAAAGGACCAAAAAAAAAAACGCAAGGACATTTATTCCAAGTTATAATATGGCCATGATAATTTTTCCGAGGACTAAATAGGCATGACTATTTGTTGTTTTTCCATGTACCGAATATTTTTCTCAAGGACAAGCAAAGCTTGCGCAGATTTGATTTTTTTCTATAGAAAACAAATCATGAGACCTAAAGATTTATTTCTTTTATTATAGAAACATATTTTATTCTTGAGAGATCATGATTATTTTTTTTCTATAGAAAAAATTTTTAAATCTCAGGATTGATTTTTTTGTGGAAACAAATCTGAGACTTCCGGATTGATTGATTGTTTTAAATCCGTCAACCCTACGTACGAGAAAAGTCCTTAGAATTAATTTTTTTTTATAGAAAAAGTAATCATGAGACCTAAAGATTTAGTTTTTTTCTATAGAAAACTAATTATGAGACCTAAATATTTACTTTTTTTATTATAGAAAAATTTCTTGAGAGATCAAGATTAAATTTTTTTTTCTACAGAAAAAATCCTCAAATCGCAGGATTGATTTTTTTATATAGAAAAAAATCCTGAGACTTCCGGATTGATTGCTTTTTTTAAGTCCGTCATCCCTACGTACTAGAATAGTGCTCAGAATTTTTTTTCCATAGAAAACTAATCACGAGAGCTAAAAATTTATTTTTTTCTTAGGGAAAAATATTGTTGAGAGCTTAGAATTTTTTTCTATTGGAAAAATCCTCAAATCTCAGGATTGATTTTTTATAGAGAAAAAATCCTGGGACTTCTGAATTTATGGCTTTTTTTAAGTCCGTCATCCCTACGTACTGGAATAGTCCTCAGAATTGATTTTTTTCTATAGAAAACTAATCATGAGTCTAAGGATGTATTTCTTTTATTACAAAAAAATATTCTTGAGAGATAAGGATAATTTTTTCTAAACTTCCGGATTGATTGTTTCCAATAGAAAAAAAATCATCCACCTCTCAAAATAAACGAGACACCTTAGGATTAATTTTCTTTCCTATAAAAAATAAGTACTAAGATTTCTTATTATTTTTTTATTTGCTATAGGAAAAATTGCTTGTACCTCAGGATTAATTTTCTTTTCTATAGAATATAATTACTAAAATTTCTTAGTAATTTTTTTTCTATATGAAAAATTGCTTCGACCTCAGAATTAATTTTTAGAACTAAAAATGCATTTTCTGCTTAATTCCCAGGAGTAATTTCTATTTGGGGTGTTTAAGTATTTTCAAAGGACCTTTTTCCATCTCCGTTAAAAAAATATTGTTTTCATTTGAAAACTTTATATATAGAAGAACTATGTTTTAGTTTAAATATTCAAAGTTAGTAGAAGCACCTTTACTTTTAGGTCAATGGGGTTTTTAAAACACCATAAAATAATTCGAAAAAAGTGTTTTCAACATTCCAAGGGGATAAATTAAAAACAAAAAATATGTTATATTTAAAATAAAAATATTTACTTTCCATACTAAAGGAATTTGTTTTTTTTGGAAATCTAAATCCTTAAAAATATATATTTTTTATTAATGGAACTAAAAACTAAACTTAAAAAATTACATGGGTTTTTTTGTTTTTGTTTGTCTATAATAAGAGATTTACAAGATTTGTGATATTGGGTTGGTATTTTTTTTTGTTTGTTTTCTCATCTGGAGATTTGTCTAATACAAATCTATGCACTTCCTTGCGGGGGGAAACAACAATAACATTTGGCAGGATGGGGGAAATGGATGGGGGGAATTCTTCTTGTGGTGTTTGTGGTGAATTTTTAACCAAGCCTCAGGCATTTCCTTTAAAATTGTTATTTAGCATTGGGATGTTTTTTTCTAAGGTTTGAAATTTGTTTTTTTTTCCTGTCCGCATGCCTTGTGTGCTTCCAAAGTGTGTGTGTTTATGTGGGGGTGTGTGTGTGTGCTGTTTTTTCTTTCAGTTTACTTGCCTTCTATGGGACGATTGGCAAATAATTGCTCAACTATTGACTCATCGGCCAATGTTGAAATATCACCTACATTGCGATCATTCACAGCTACCTTACGCAAAACACGACGCATAATTTTACCCGAACGTGTCTTTGGCAAACCGGGAGCATGTTGCACCACATCGGGCATGGCAAATGGCCCGATGCGTTCTCTTACCAATTTCTTCAATTCGGATATCATCTTGGCATCGAATGTTTCATTCTCATTGGGTGTAATGAAGCAATACAAACATTGACCCTTGACAGGGTGGGGACGGGCAACAACAGCCGATTCGGCAACACGTGGATGTTCGGTGAGAACCGATTCCACCTCAGCTGTGGACATAAGATGACCCGACACATTTAACATATCATCCACACGGCCAGTAATCCAGAGATAACCATCGGCGTCACGTCGGGCGCCATCACCGGTACAATAGTAGCCGGGGAATTTGGAGAAGTAGGTTTCCTCGTAGCGTTCATGATTGTTGAACAGGGTACGCATCATACCGGGCCAGGGTTGGGAGAAGACCAAATAACCCTCACCTTCACCTTTGATTTCGATGCCGGCCTCATCCAGCAGAGTGGGTTTCACGCCGAAGAAGGGGAAGGACTGTAAGGAGAAAATATATGTTTTTTTTAAATCTGATAAAAAGTATTTTCCTTCGAAATACTTACAGCTGATCCGGGTTTCATGGGTGTACAGCCCGGCAAGGGGGTAATGACATGACCACCAGTTTCCGTTTGCCAGAAGGTATCCACAATGGAGCATTTCTCCTTGCCAATGACACGATAATACCACAACCAGGCTTCAGGATTAATGGGCTCACCGACACTGCCCAAAACTCTGTAAGAAAGGAATACAAAAATCGGATTTAAAAATATTGTAAGAAAATTCTACATTACTGAGATGGCCCCTAAAAATCGTTAGGACCTCAGAACTCTAACAAAAAATACTCGTCAAGACACGGGACTAAATTTGTTCTATAGACAAAAACTCGTACTGGTCACGACATTAGGTCAGATTTTTTCTATTGAAATGCGGACCTGACGAATTTTTTTCTATATAAAAAAATTCGTCTGGTCCGCAGGACTGATTTTTTTCTATAGAAAAAAATTCGTCTGGTCCGCAGGACTGATTTTTTTCTATAGAAAAAAATTCGTCTGGTCCGCAGGACTGATTTTTTTCTATAGAAAAAAATTCGTCTGGTCCGCAGGACTGATTTTTTTCTATAGAAAAAAATTCGTCTGGTCCGCAGGACTGATTTTTTTCTATAGAAAAAAATTCGTCTGGTCCGCAGGACTGATTTTTTTCTATAGAAAAAAATTCGTCTGGTCCGCAGGACTGATTATTTCCAATAGAAAAAAATTCGTCTGGTCCGCAGGACTGATTTTTTTCAATAGAAAAAAATTCGTCTGGTCCGCAGGACTGATTTTTTTCAATAGAAAAAAATTCGTCTGGTCCGCAGGACTGATTTTTTTCTATAGAAAAAAATTCGTCTGGTCCGCAGGACTGATTTTTTTCTATAGAAAAAAATTCGTCTGGTCCGCAGGACTAATTTTTTTATAGAAAAAAATTCACCAGGTCCGCAGGACTAATTTTTTTATGGAAAAAAATTCGTCAGAATAAATTCGCAGGACTGATTTTTTCCGTCAGGTCCGCAGGACTGATTTTTTCCGTCAGGTCCGCAGGACTGATTTCTTTATATAGATACAAATCCGTCTATTCCGCAGGACTGATTTTTTTCTATAGAACAAAATTCGTCAGTTCCGCAGGACTGAATTCGTCAGATCCGCAGGACAGAATTTTTTCTATAGAAAAAACTTCGTCAGTTCCGCAGGACTGATAGGAAGAAATCGCCAACTCCGCAGGGCTGATTTCTTTTCTATCGTTAGGACATCAGGTCCTGAATTCTATAGAAAAAAATCGTCAGGTCCGCTGGACTAATTTTTTTTCCATAGAAAAAATTCGCCAGGTCCGCAGGACTGATTTTTTTCTATAGACTAAAATTTGTCAGGACCGCATGTCTATGTAAAAAATCGTCTGGACATCGGGACTATAAAAAATATTGTCAAGACCGCAGTTCCGTATTTTATAGAAAAATCGTAAAGTCTGATTTTTTTCTATAGAATAAAACGTCAAAGCTTCAGGTCGGATTTTATTCTACAGAAAATAATCGTCACGACCACAGAACGGATAAAAACAAAAATATTAAAAACTCAGGTCGAAACTTTTTGTTATAGAAATTTGTCAGGAGCTCGAAACCATTCTTTCTTATACGTCAGTCAGAAGGAATGTCGATTTTTTAGATTTCAGGACTTCAAAGAAATATCCCCCTGTAACTTACCTCAAATGATCCAATTTGTGTTTGGCCACCAAACCATCACCGAATTTCATCAAAGCTCTGATGGCTGTTGGGGCGGTATAGAATTGGGTGACCTTATATTTATCAATGACGGCCCAGTAGCGATCATTGTCAGGATAGAAGGGAGTGCCCTCGAACTGTAGAAAGAAATTAAAAAATAGTTGGTAAATCTCCTCCGCAATCAACTCCAAACAGACTACTTACAATAACCGATGAAGCGCCATTAGCCAATGGGCCATAGACAACATAAGTGTGACCAGTAATCCAGCCAACATCGGCAGTGCACCAGTAAATATCACCCGGCTTATAATCGAATACAATTTTAAAGGTAGTGGCAGCATAGAGCAAATAACCACCGGTTGTGTGTAGGACACCCTTTGGCTTGCCGGTCGAACCACTTGTGTACAGCATAAACAATGGATCTTCAGCATCCATCCATTCGGGATAACAGGCTGGCTCTTTATCTTCCATTTCCTCATGCCACCAGAAATCACGATCTTCAGTCCATGGTATATCCTGTTCCACATGATTCTCCTGGCAGGGGGTAACACGTTTCAAATGCGACACAACAATACATTTCTCCACAACATGACCCTGTTCCTCGGCCTTGGCTAAGGCAATATCACACAATGCTTTCAGGTACAAAGGTTTTTCACCACGCCAGGCTCCATCGGCGGTGATCAACAGCTTAGCTTGACAATCGACCATACGTTCGGCCAACGAGTCGGACGAGAAACCGGCAAAGACAATGGAATGTACGGCGCCAATACGGGCACAGGCCAGCATGGCAATGGGCAACTCTAAAATCATGGGCATATAGATGGAGACGCGATCGCCCTTTTTGATGCCATGATCCTTGAGGACGTTGGCGAAACGGCAGACCTCCTCCAAGAGTTTGCGGTAGGTGAGGCCGCGTGAATAATCATCGGGATGATTGCCTTCCCTGGAAAATGAGAGAAAATAAAAATTTGAATTATTTAAGAATTTTACCTTTTGTTGTAATCTAAGAAAAAAATGTGGGTGACCCTTAAAAATTGATAATTGCAGCCACTAAGCTGCAATAACAATTTCTTAATTTAAAATAGTTGTGCTACTAGATAATTACACCAACCACCCACCCATTGTGTTTGACATTGCCAATAATAATTGCATTAGCATGGCTGCAGCATCATAAACTAATCAAAGACATAGCCCGAGTCAAGAGGAAATCGCCAATTGTCTTAAATACCGCACATATTAGGTTGGAGGAGGATAGGTCTATAAAAATGAAGAGGTATGCAGATTATTATGCTAGGGATTATTTTTTCCTAGCTGTCATAGACTGTAGTAAAAAAAGAGAGGCAAGTGGGCAGAAGAGTGTATTGACAAATTTGCAGGACGAAAAGGCAACTGTTTGCGGTGAACACAAGAAAATACCCTGAAATAAGATGTTACACCCTTTTCTGCATATTTTTTCGAAGTGTCGATAAAGATTAGTTGTACCATAGAGCAAAACAGGCAAGTTCGAAAAAAAAACAGGCGGTTCAATGAACTACTTGATAGAGTACTCCAGTTCGAAATCGAGGAATACAGCCACTGAAACACTGTAGGAAAGGACTCCGATCGATACTGATCATACTTTTGACAACATTCATAGTCTTGATGAGAAATTGAAAGCAACCTCATCGTTCGATTGTAATTTCAATTCTCTGTTTTTGTTCCCTTTTTTAAGGTATATTATTGTGGTTCTTTTTTTCGAAGTACCAGATTTTATTGTGATCCGGCTCGAAGGACCAAATGTATAAGTGAGATATTAAAACACAACCGTCTCTTTCGATTGTGGCTTTAATACTGAATTACTTGTGAAATATTCTACGTAAGAACTACATAAACTATTCTAACTTAGCCTAATCCTATATACATAATAGCTCACAATTCTCAAAGTGCATATTTACATCAAAAGGGGCGTACCAATATATTTGTGTGTGGACTTCTATTAATTCTTTATTATCATCGAAACACTTGAATATGTTTTTTTGGAATGCATAAATGTGAAGTGATCATAAAATCAAATGCCTAATGCTGAGCATGTTCATATTTTTATGAACATATAGAATCTTCTGATTGAGGTCTTCATGTCTCCCCTTTGGGAAGTTGTCAAATTGAAACTGGCTGAAGAAAAATCGGAAATCCGTAACCCTTGTATTCTCTCAAATGTCGTTACTTGATAAGTTGTATTTATTTCTAATGTGAAATTGCATCTACTATTTAAATTCAACCGTGTCAATTTTCGGACATTTGACATCACACCAGAACATTACTTTTCAGAGCAGATTTTCTTGTAGTGACTGACATTTTTTCCATACAGACTACAATATTTTTCTTCAATGGTGTACAACTGCATATTCAGAAACCTTAGGAAGACAAGGAGGTGGCTTTGAACGCTATGGCGCCGGACAACAATCAACAGATGTCATGGGAACCAGGGTTCAAATCCCAGCCAGTTCAAAGAAACCAAGATCTATTAATAAGGTCACCCAGCTAGTCAGCTGTTTTTTGGCCTTTGTTTGCGTTTACATAATGGAAGTCAATTCACAATAATGGCTTTTGAAAGCAAACATGAAAGACAGTTGATATCCAGCTGGTCTACCTGGACGACCTTATTTATAGGCCTTGAATGAAACTATTCCGTAAAATAAACGATTGGTACCGTTTAGAGATAAGTAAATCGATATTCGACTAATCGACTTTTTGTATTAAAAAATCTAAAAGTCGAAATTGACTTCTGATCTTTGAGAAAGAAGCAATATCGATTTCTAAAGATCATTTTTTGACATTCTTCATAAATATTTCGTTTAACACAAAGTCCAAAAATTACACATTCCACAACTTTATTTTATCTTTAGACAACAATTCATATAAAAATCAAATTTTTAGTAAATTTTTCATTAGGCGGCCGAAAAGACGAAAATCGATTTTGAACACTTAAAAATAATCGAAATATCGAAAAGTCAACTTTATATTCAAAGGCTAAAATCGAGTTATGTACGTTTGAACTGCATCGCTGCCGACAGGAAAAGAGATCGAGAAAGTTCTCGTTTTTATGCAAATTAGAGTTGGGTAGTTCCGGAACAAACTAGTTCATTGGAACTATTCCGAGAAAGGAACGATCGGAACTAATTCCAGCTCTTTAATTAATATAGTTCATTTTTCTGATTTCGTTTCTTTTTGATCTCGTTCTTTTTTCTTCTCCTTTTTTCTCGTTGTTTTTTTTTCTGATCTCGTTGTTTTCTGGTGTTTTCAAAGGAACTGTATGGACTAAAGGAAGTATATGGAGCAAAGGAACTATATGGAACAAAGGAACTATTAGGAGCAAAGAAACTGTATGGAACTATTCCGAGAAAGGAACGATCGGAACTAGTTCCAGCCCTTTAATAAATATAGTTCATTTTTCTGATCTCGTTCTTTTTTCTTCTCCTTTTTTCTCGTTGTTTTTTTCTGATCTCGTTGTTTTCTGGTGTTTTCAAAGGAACTATATGGAGCAAAGGAACTATAAATAGCAAAGGAACTGTATGGAGTAAAGGAACTATATGGAGCAAAGGTACTCTATGGAAAAAACGAAAAAAAACAAAAAGAACGATGAAAGAGAGAGAGAGAGAGATTCAAAGGAACTATGTATGAGTCGGAACTATATGGAGCAAAGGAACTATAAATATCAAAGAAATTGTATGGAGCAAAGGAACTAGTTCCTTTTTTTAAAAAGGAACGAGAAAGATCGATCCGCTAAGTGAACCAAATTGCCCTACTCTAATGCAAAAATGCATGTGCTTGCGCAATACCGTTTATCGTCTGTCTTCAGTAATCCGTATTTGGTAACTGAAGGTTGCCACATACCGTTCATTCGTATATCCAGTTCATTTTGCATCAATCGTGGCATTTTTAGCTCTCCTTCACCTAGTTCCTTTTAATCCCATCGTTCACTAATGAACTAGTTCAACGTTCATTAGTGAACGAAGGAACTATGGAACTAAACGAATGACGTTGTTGCTTTTGAGAATCGAATCGAAGGATTGAAATGATTGAATCGCTTTAAAAATAAGATTGACCAACTCTAAGACAACTGGAAGGCGATGAAGAAAGTAGTAGTGGTTTACCGGTGAACTTATCAACTATAACTGCCAAATATATAGTTTTGGAAATTATTCTGTGAACAGGTTCAATGTCGTTAATGAAATATCTATCCTTGGCCTGTATGACGTAATCAATCTGCAGAATTTCCAACAATTATGGGAGGTATGAAAGACATTTTTCAAAGTCCCTACATTCGATGGAATATTTCTAGGTACTTTTTTTCTACATACATATATGCTGATATTCTAGAGTACAATTTTAGTTAGCTGACCGTATAATCTACCTTAAGTAAGCAAGAAATCCAAGACACAATTTCAAGACAATAAATGAAAACAATTCACAAAAATGAAATAAATTAACTATGTGTATATAACAAATACACTCTTACACACCTAGCCACTTAGATACACTCGCCTATATATTGCATAAGAAAATAAAATCGAATTTTAATTTCATTGATTTCTGTATTTCGATTTTACAAAATCGTGACTTTGCAGACAATCCAATTGTTAAGTTTTTTTCGCAGCCTTTGACAACTTGTTTTATTTCCCCTAGGGTGGTGGTGGTTGTGCTGGCCGATTTAGGGGTCATTGCGGAAAGTGGAATAAAAAAAACATGATTAGAATTGCAGTGCATTAAAAACAATTATTCTAAGTTTTGTCGAGACAATAAAACTGGCAGCCACATAAAGTTCATTGTTAAATTAAATGCATTGAAACTCAAACAGGTGTTGAGGCATTTAAAGAAAGCCGGAACTAAATTGTAATAAATCTATTCTTACAAATCATTTACGAAATCATGTCTAGTTATTGGAAATGTTTGCAATATTTTATTTATTTGTTTTCTTTCCCAAACCTTGAAAAATTGTTGTTTTAACCAAAAAGTTTTGGAAAGTTTTCTACTTTTTCTTTTATTTTTTTTTTCTAATTTATTTTTAAACATTCTTTGACACTTGAAATATTGTGAGAATTAATGAAACGTTTAACATCTGCCAATATTATTTTTTTTTTGGTTAAACAAATCTGCTACTCAATCCAATCAATTGGTACTTTGTTGAAATTTAAAAACAAAAAGTTTTCTATTTGAAGTGAAATATAAACAATGCCGAATACAGTGAGGGTCAAAACATATGGAGAATTTAATTTCATATTTTTTTATAATATCACAGGCAAGCGCCGCACCTGGAAAATTTTTCGTGTACAAGCGTCATTTAACAGATCATTCTGAAAGGAATCGAAATCGGATATTCTAATGGAAATACGATTTCATATGAAAAATCCTAATTAGAAAGCATTTTAATAACTCTATGATATTATCACCATCTGTACTTTCTGATCGATCTAAAAATATACGGGTATGTCCTGGAACTCACGGCGTGTTCTTTTCACTTCACACATACACTTCACCTCAGAAGCTACCTCCTGTTCTGCTTCTCACGTGAGAGTCTAAACGCAACCATAGAGTCTAGAGTCAGCGACAGTCGTTTGCCGTGTGTTTCTTATTGGCAACGGGAAATCGCGACGGCTGACGTTCGCGACTAGCGGCTTGACGCTAGAATAGATTTTATTCATTTTTGCTCAGCGTCATACTCAAATTTGCTCTCTTGCTCTCAATTGAGTTGCCATATTTTAGGTAAAAATCAACAGTGCTACCAAATTTCAAGGAGAATTTATATCAAAACATATGGCAGTGCTGTTAAAAAAACAAATATTTTCAAAGATTGTGGACGTTTTAATAATAAAATGGAAAAAAATAAGGTTTTCAATAATTTTATCCAAGTTCCTTGACATTATTGTTTATTAAATAATAAATTCATTTTGGTTTGCACAACGTAAAATTTTCTGTCAGAAAATGAAAACAAATAATTGACATTTTGTGCCGCTAACGCCAACTCTTTCGTTTGGTTTTCACGCCGGCGAAAAAGTATGACGCTGACTCGTGACTCTCCGGTTGCGTTTAGACTCTGAATTGAAATTTTAAACTGCGACAAAAAAAACGTCGACATGGTACTTTGCAGAAGTAGAGTTGCCATACAATATAAACTGTATTCGGTTTTAACATTGTTTCTGTAATTTTTTAGTAATTTCGTTAATTCTAACGATAATTTTATTATTATTTTTTAATATTTTATTATTCGCAACATAAAATATCTGTATGAAAAACTCTGTAATATCATTAATTTGAAAACTGATTTAAGGGGAACATTTGAGAACCCTATCTTCTTCGGCCTTACTTCAAATCAGCTGTTTATGTCAAGCAAGAAATTCAGTTGAAGAAAATTCAAGACAAACCTTAGTATCTATTTAAAATTTGTTTTTAATGGTGTTTCATGTCCTTTTTGTGATTTTAAACAAATTATACGCAATAATAACATATCAATCTATCATCATGTGCGTTTTTTATTTCAAAAAAGATTTTATTTTATATGGAAAAACATGAATACACCCGACTCTCACTATGAAAATGTAAGTGTAAAGAATACACCTCAAATGGCTGTAAAGTGTGTTACAGAACACCTCGGCGTGTGTTCGATACACTTCTGCCGTTGAAGTGAATGCCAGAACATGCCCGATAGACTCTGGCCTCTTTATCTGTAGAATGTCACCCATGTAGTTATCGCGATATTCTAAGATCCAACATTTATCCAAAGGAACAGGGATTTGTATCCTATTATTTCTATTTCATTTTAGAGCCAAAAGTAAATTTAATAAAATCACACGTAATTTCAAATGCAATCCAAAGTAGAATCTGTCGGTATACTATTTTTTGGTCCTTCGAGTGGAGAGAGAATATTGTTAGACTGTGGTTGAGTAATCCTTACGGAAAAAACGATAATAAATTATCGGGCATGTTCGGGTATTCACTTCAACGGTAGAAGTGTATCGAACACATTCGCTTGACACAAACAGCTGATTTGAAATAAACTCGAACAAGATAGGGTTACCAAATATTAATTTTAAATCAATCGAAAAATTTATGACGTTACAGAGAGAGTCCTTAATACATATATAAAATTTGACTTACAAATAGTTTAAAAAATTAACTGAAAGTGTATTTATATAAATGAGTATATAGCTAGCTGTAATAAGTAAACTGAAAGTAATGCAGAATCGGACAATTGAGTACTTCGTAGGACATCACAATGTTAAAATAGTCATTTGATTCCATGTAAAAAAAACGAAGTATCAACCACCACTAATTGAAAAAAAACATAGTTTGCATTTAATTTAAAGTTAGCTGAATGTACGACAGGGTTCTGAGGGGAAGTGTATGTGTGAAGTGTAAAGAACACACCGTGTATTGCAGAACATAACCGTACATTTAGAAATATTTCAGTTTCTAACTATCCTCGCCTCCCATTTCAATAGACGTCCAATAGCCTGGGATCGATCGTCTGACTAATCAAAAAAAAAAAAAAATAAATATTTTGCAAAAAAAAGGTATTTATTTATGAAATGCGCAAAAACATTGTAAATTTTTTTTAATCAACATTCTTTTGTCAACATTTATTATTAGGTTATCGCAAAATAACCCTGAAAAGATGAGACATTCTTATATTTGCACATTTATATTTCTTTCCATTTAATTATGAAATCAACAAAAATATAATTTTTTTAAATATTATATAAGTTAATATTCTTAATATTAATATTTTTTCAAAAAAAGGAAGATATAAGGATAGAGTTTCAAAAATATCTGTAAAGGTAAATTAATTGACTTTGAAAATTAAAATATAAAAAATCGTATCACAAATCGGGGTTTTTTTAAATAGTTTTAAGTTTAATGTTAATTAAAAAATCTTTTCCAAAGGACCCAAAAAGGCATAGATTTTTTAGAAATATTTTCAGATCCTATTCCTATATTTGGCAGACATATTTAAACGTTGGTGCCCCATAATAATGATTCGGCCCATTTTTGATATTTTTATGACCAAAGGAGCATTTTCCAAACAATATTGTTCCAATTTGACATTCCTGGTTCTTGGAGGGTAGTCTTGTGTTGTTCGTGAACGATCTACCTCAATTGAAGGAGTCAGTGGACGACATAGCTCAGTTGTCGTTGTCGTTCACTGAACGATTTTGTTTACCCAACTCAGTCGGCCGCTGAACGACTTTGCTCACTGAATGACTTTGCTCAATGAACGCCGTCCACTGAACGACATTGTATTTTCTTCTACACCTTGAATATTGTTCAAAGGTCCACTGACCAACTGAACGGCGTCAAATAAGAACAATTTCATATAAAATCTGTTAAATTTAATGAAGGTACGTGTTGTCCCATGTCATGGAATGCGGTGTTTAAAAGATCAAATGCTGCAGTAGTGTTTTACGTATAGCTGGAGGGTCAGTAAATAATATGAAGCGACATTTAAAAGCAAAGCACCCCAAAGTCAGAAGCAACATCTACAGCGCAAAAAATGTGTGCTGACGAATATAACGGAGTTATGCCATCGACCACAACCCATTAATAAAATGGAGAAAATAGATAGGAAAGTTCTTCGAATGATTGTGAAAGGTAATCATTCATTACGGTTGATTGAACTGCCAGATCTTAATTGAAATACGCTGCCATGCCTATTGAACTGAGTAACCATTTAAACGATATAATCAACTGAACGAGGTGAACAACCTAGTTCACTTTTATGAAATGATCTAGTTCGTTCGATCACTGAACTGAACGAGATTGCTATCCTCCAATATGGGAAAATACTTCTTAATCTTCCAATATAGGTAAAAGACTTCGGGACTCGTATTTGAGAAATTACATTCATGATTTTTGGAAAGGCATCTCTGGTCTTCTTGGGAAGAAGCCCTTTTTGCAATCTATAGAAGATTTCTCTCGGAGAAGACTTTTTGGTCTTATTTTAAAGAATATTGCCTTCTACGTTAGAATAGATCTTCGACTTCTATGGGAAAATATTTTCTGATCTTTTATGGTAGCTACATTTCTGGTTATCTCTACGAGAGATCCTCTTTTTGACTTTTGTGAAGAAATTCCCTCCGGACTTTTTACCTGTGGAAATACTTTTATTATGGGAATTGATATTCAGGACTTTTATAAGATGACCCCTGGTCTTCTCGGGAAGCAGACCCTATACCCTTCTGCAGAAGAAATCTTCTGTTCTATTATAGAGAAAAAAGTCACTTGTTTTTCTACAGAAGAAGACTTTAGAGTTGAACAATCTAGTTCACGGAGTGGAACTAGTTCCTTAATGTAGTTCTATTGCTCCACATAGTTCCAAACCGAAGATTGTTCCTTTGAATCTCTCTCTCTCTCTCTTTCATATTTCATTTTATTTTGCTCACATAGTTCTGTCATAGAATTGTGCAATAATGAAAAAAATTGTTGATTTTAATTTTGCATTTATTTTCATAAAAATGTTGTTATTTACACAATAATAAATTGACGAGCATATATTTATATATTTTTAACACGTGATAGCATCGGAAACACGAGGGAGAACGAATGAATAATATTAGAATAAAGAACAAGATCCAGTTCTTCTTCGGATGGCTCACAAGAAAACGAAAAATATAAGAAAATCTCGTTTATCCCGTACATATGGTTTATGGTCTTATACCTTCTAATCTAATATATAGTTTTTAAAGAGATAAAAAATAGAGATCAGTGAAATGAACTGCAGGAACCAAAGAACTGGACCTAGTTCCTATGGTTCCTTTAACGGAATAGTTGCAATGAACTTGTTCGTTGTGGTACTGGGGATACGTAGTCGATCGTAAAAGTCGTCTTTTTGACTTTTCGATTTTTGTCTCTGACCAAAAAGCTTTTCGGTTTTCGCCTTTAATTAAAAAGTCGACTTTTCGATCTTT
>NW_026875441.1:0-177765 GCF_032173495.1 Musca vetustissima
TTATTCGAAATGCATTTACAGCCTGTTTTGTAAAATTCTAAACGAACGAGTTCGAGTGACTTACAACCAAACCTTTGTTTATGTAAACAAATATTTTTGATTCAAAACAAAAATAAATGACATATTTTTCAAAACCAAGGAGTTTGGTCGTAAATCACTCAAATTCGTTCGTTTAGAATTTTACAAAAACAGGCTGTTAAACGATAATTAAACTCCTTGTACATTAAAATTTTTACTGGGTTAACCTACTTTATGAGGATTTATTTGATATATATGCAAGGGAAATGACAATTGAAACCCACTGGGTTAATGAAATCCGGTTAAATGTAAATGTACTATTACATTAGAACATTTTACCAGGTTAACCTCCTCTAGGGAGAATTTCTTTGGCATATATATACAATGGAATTGACGATATAGATCTACTGGAATTTAAAAAGTTCAAAACAATGTAAATGTACTACTATGTACAAGATTTGTATTTACCGGTAATCAAAAAGAGATAAAACGTTTTAAAATGTATAGAAAAAATATCAAAATAAAAAGAATTTAATAGGAAAATTTTGCTGGTTCGGTTCAAAACACTAGTTAGAAAATATCAGTCGACGTTTTCGATATATACAGGTAATTCCACTTGAATTTACTTGCTTCTTTTCCTTCGACTTGAAGGACAAAATAAAGGAGAAGGAGCGTATCATAAAATAAATTGGCATTTTAAGAAATTGCATCAAAACAATAAACAACTGTTTCACATGCCATAGTGTATGTTGCTATATTTTCAAACTTTAATTTATTTTCTCTTAATTACATTGCAGTTTTACAGCGGACTCTTAATAGTTCATATTTGTATTGTTATAAAGTTTTAATAACAATAAAAAGTAACAATATGTTTAAAAAAACAATAAATAAAATAATGAAAAATATTACAAAATTAAATTACAATTCGGCAACACATATTACAACTTAAATCACGAATCTTTTTTTCAAGCACCCTTTTCGAAAATTCGAATCCGCATCTCGTATTTTTTTGCTTCTCTTTATTCATTCAGAACAAGGCGAGAATGTGATAGCGAAAATTTTTTTTACATGGGAGATATCTCCCTAGCGAATATTCAGAATAAGTTCTTACTTACTTGATTTTGAACGCCGTTCCACTTTATTCTTATACAATAAAATAATCCACCTAAACAGGCCAAGCCTGAAGTCCTCTTATGTGTTTCCGCCCTTATTATCCCAATTCCATAGTTTGTAGGTGAGAAAGCTGAGGGGAATGGCAACCATTTACTTCTCTCGCCCACAAACTATCATTGCAGCAAGTACAATTGCCTAGTGTAATTTTAGTTTAACCCATGTACAATAAAACAAGGAAGGACAAATTAAGTTGAGAAACAAAAAAATCAACTCTGTAGGTAGTTGCTTCTTCTGTCAAATATAATAAACACATAATACATAACTAAAAATGCTATTAGTTAATGAAGGGTTATGATTTTTTCCCAAAATCTAGTACAAGGTAGGACAACTTGAGGTGAACAAAAAAAAAAAAACAATTCTGTGTGTTAACCATACAATAATACAAGGTAGGGCAGCTTGAGGTGAATAAAGTGGACCACACACGTCAAACATGTGCGTTCGATCGGTGTGAATCGAAGCAATGTTTGACGTGCGTGGTACGGTGTTCATACCGATTTGCCGGTGCGCACACCGATCGAAAGAAATTAAAAAATTTTAATTTTTCGTTGTGCGACGCGCACATTTTTGACGTCTGTAGCCTGGTGTGTGGATATTTTCTCATTTGTTGCGAAATTTCTTGGAGTGCGGATCAGCGGACAATGTCAAACATATGCAAAAAAAAAAAAAAAGTTTTGGAAGATTTTTTGATATTTTTTACACATATTCTACAGTGTGGCAAATAAAACTATTTTTCCCGGAATAAAATAAAAGTATTTAATAAATTTATATCAAATAAAAATATTAGGTCTTTTTTCCGACATCACTATCGGTGTCCATCTTAACGCTTCAAAAATAAATACGAAATGAAGTTTTGTGGATCCGTTTGACGTGTGTGGGCTAGGAGCTTCACACCGATCGAACGCACAAGTTTGACGTGTGTGGCCCACTTAACAAAAAATCAACTATGCATGTGTGGCTTCTCAAATTACAGGTGAATAGTTTGAAAATGGTGGCCAAAGGTCACAAAATATTGAATATTGGCATCGCATTTTTAATATCAAAAAACAGAAAGACGGACACTGCCAAATCGATATACCTTCTTCGCTACATTATAATCATCATGTTCCCACACTGTAAGAATCTACGCATGTTTACCATTTTTTTTTTCTTTATCGTAGTCATGGAATAATTATATAAGGTAACTGCAATACTCAGCTGATTTGATTGTATCGTAATACTCGTATCATTTTTGATTTATGTAAAACGACCCACCAGGAAAATTTTGAACACATTAGATGTGAAATAAAAAATACGATAATACAATTTGAGCTGTACAATATATAGGGAACCAGAAAAAAATACAACAGGCATGACAATTTCAATTATATTAATTTAAAAGACTACTAATCGCACGTTAACAATTTTACTTTTTCAAAACAAAGAAATCGCAAAAGAAGTTCGTTGCCCTCTGATTCACAATTTACTTCAATTTCCTAATGGGAAAATGTGAAGCAGCAAATCCTTTTGCAACAAAAGAATCCTATTTTCAACGCTATTTTTAGCGTTTTTGTATGAGTTACCTCTACATGTGGCAATGACTATATTGGAGGAATGATCTGGAAGAATTATGGGTGTAAATGTAGCATAAATCTTGAAAATTAGTTGAGACGCATCCATTTTATACTTCACTTAATAATAATCCGTTTACAGTTACGATACGTCACCACTAATTATGTTGCCGGCATAGCGTGCGTTGTTTTGCAAAATTGGCTTTGCGAATTGCATTTGTTTGATTTTGCATTCCTGGCGCAAATGTTGAAAGGATTCAAAGTTATAATTTTACGAGGATTCAATTAAAATTAGTTCAATTTTCTAGCATCTTGTTTAATTTGAAAATAAATCCCCAGCCGCCGCCATGGGAATTCTAGGCCTCTCCAAGTTAATTGCCGATGTCTGTCCGCAAGCCATCAAGGAGAGTGACATCAAAAATTACTTTGGCCGAAAGGTAGCCATCGACGCCTCTATGTGTCTGTATCAGTTCCTGATTGCTGTACGTGCCGAGGGTGCCCAGCTAACATCTGTCGATGGTGAAACGACATCCCATTTAATGGGCATGTTCTATCGTACCATACGTTTGCTCGACAATGGTATTAAACCGGTTTATGTTTTTGATGGAAAACCACCAGATCTGAAATCGGGTGAATTGGCCAAACGTGCTGAGAGGCGTGAGGAGGCCCAGAAAGCTTTGCAGGCTGCCACCGAAGCTGGTAATGAGGCGGATATGGATAAATTCAATAGGCGTTTGGTGCGTGTAACCAAAGATCACGCAAATGAAGCTAAAGAACTGCTGAAGTTAATGGGGGTGCCATATGTTGAGGCACCCTGCGAAGCTGAGGCACAATGTGCCGCCTTGGTAAAGGCGGGAAAAGTGTATGCTACAGCCACGGAGGATATGGATGCTTTGACATTCGGTTCCACAGTACTTTTACGTCATTTGACATTTAGTGAGGCCAGAAAAATGCCGGTCAAGGAATTCCATTATAGTAAAATATTGGAAGGATTTGGTTTGACTAGCAAAGAATTTATTGATTTGTGTATATTGTTGGGATGCGATTATTCGGATAGTATTAAAGGTATTGGCCCAAAGCGGGCTGTCGAATTAATTGATAGCTATCGCGATATTGAAACTATTCTGGAAAATATTGATCGCCAAAAGTATACTGTGCCGGAGGATTGGAATTATCAAGTGGCCAGGGAATTGTTTATTAATCCTGAAGTTGCCGATCCAGCTGAAATTGAGGTAGGTTAAAGATTTTCTATTTTATTTTGCAATGGGTTTTAACTTTTTCTATTTCAGCTTAAATGGACCGAACCCGATGAGGAGGGCCTTGTAAAATATTTATGCGGTGATCGCCAATTCAATGAAGATCGTGTTCGTTCAGGTGCCAAGAAAATCCTCAAGTCAAAACAATCACAAACCCAAGGTCGTTTGGATAGTTTCTTTAAGGTCTTACCATCGACGGGCGGAACACCTAAACGCAAAGCTGTCGATGACAAGAAGACGGCTCAACAGAAAAAGGCCAAAGGTGCTGCTGGTGGAGCAAAAGGTGGCAGACGTCCTCGATAAGAATTACCGATTTTTATACACTTTTTTTGGTTAAGGTTCAATTGAAAATCTCTTCAGCTTTTTTAATAGTATTTGCCGATTTTCGATAGTAAGATCGTTCAAAATATTGTTCAAATACCGTGTAAAATACCATGTATTTTCAACAGGATCATGGTGGAGATTGTAAGATTCACTTAATTCAATCCTACCAGAATCTCCATTTGAAATAGTATAGAATTGCTATAGCGTTACCAGTTATGTTAAGTTTTCCCCGGATGTCTGTCATTCCACGTGTTTTCAAATTGCATTGTTCAAAGAAATAAATTTAAATATTCTCAATTCACTTGAGGTTAGTAGATGTCTGAAATTTTACTGATGAACTAAGGAGGCCTTCATATCAATTTGTTTGAAGAGATTTTGAGATTTTGCCGCAAATTTGTGGAAAAATTGAGAAGAGATGGAGAAAATTTAAAAGGACTTGACGTAAGTGATATACGGACGAATACCTCGAAGAACCTAAAGTCAGAAGATTTCCTTCGAGGACTAAACCAGGAAAGGCAGTGTCATAGAACAGTGTTGATATGTTCTCGAGAACCCTTTCTTCCGGTTAAGATTGATAAGTTGCACAATAATAGGTCCACACCTCGTAGAGTAAAACCAGAAGTTCCCAAGATGGGGTGATTTCTCCGCAAACTCTTCAACCTGTATCTTTCCGGTTGGTTGTACGATCATGGCGTCGGGTCCTATTATCGATGGCATATTTAAAATAGAAAAAAACATCTCGTTAGCTAAAATGCAAAAAGGCGTAACTAACAAAAAATTGAAAATTGACTTTTTGAATGAATATTGTGAATGTCAATAAACTACATGTGTTGACAAAGTCAATTTCAATTTTTTGTTAGTTACGCCTTTTTGCATTTTAGCTAACGATCTACATAGCTCAGGAATATGAAAATATCCGCCACCAAATCCACAGCTACACTGTCCACCACTTCGGCGGCAGAATTCAAGTCCCCGCTGAGGTGAGTTGATAATCCCAGACCGATTTGAACTCGGGTCGTTCGTGTGTTAACATTGACGACGCAAAAAATGTTCAACTACTTAGAATGAAATAAAGGCCATTGGTTGTTTCATCCCTAATTTTTCTGCCCCAATCGGGACCTTTTTCCTTAGTGACACACAAGGCAACTATAGAGGAATAAGTCTCCTTTCCAACGCTTATAAAGTGCTATCCAGTGTACTGTGTGAACGACAGAAGCCAATGGTCGATGACATTATTGGACCATACCTATGCGGATTCAGGCCTAGCAAATCCACCATTGACCAGATTTTCACTCTGCACCAAATCCTAGAAATACCCAGGAAAAGCACATATACACAATCCACCTATTCGTCGACTATAGAGTCGCATTCGACATCCCTATCCGTTCAGAGATGATTAAAGCCATGTCTGCGTTCGGCATTCCTGCAAAATTAGTACGGCTATGCAGGATAACTTTAACTGGCACAAGGTCAGCAGTTAAAGTAGGAAAGGACATATCGGAGCCCTTCTATACTGAACGAGGATTCAGACAAGGTGACAGTTTGTCGTGTGATCTTTTTAACATGCAGCTGGAAAAGGTCTGTACACCAAACAACACATGTTACTCGCCTACGTCGATGACATCGACATAATGGGTCGAACATTGCGAGCGGTAAAAACCACCTTTGAACAAATTGAGAAGGAGTCTGCCAAAGTGGGTCTGGCAAGAGGAGAACATGCTGATGGTATCAACGCACAAGACGTCCAGTAGACTTGAACCCACTGTGGAACTTGAGAACTACAGCTTCCATAAATAAAACTAATGACAAAAGTTTTGAAATTCGGAGGAGAATAGTGTTGGCCAACAGATGCTTCTATAATCTGAGTAAGCAACTCAAAATCAAGGTCACCTCTGGCCAGACCAAACTCACACTCTACAAGACGCTGATATTACCCGTGCTGTTGTATGGATCTGAAGCATTTGTACTTGCATAAGCAGATAAAGCAGATCTTTTAGTGTTTGAGAGAAACATCCGAAAAATCAATCTGCGTCGACGGTGAACATCGCCGTCAAATGAACCATGAGTTGTACCATCTATTCTCGGACATCGACATATTCAGACGTATCGAGCTGCAGCGACTATGTTGGCTAGGCCATATTGTGAGAATTGATGATGATTCCCCAGCTCAAAAGGCATATAAAAGCGAGCCAACTGATGGATACGGATGGTGGCATAGGACTTAAGTAGTCCTTTATTCCTCCACTAAAAACTATAAATATCGGTCCACTTTTTGGTGGTTCCAATATAACGGTACCCCCCCAATTTTCAGTTTTTGTGGGGTTTTATCCAAATTTTTCGCTCGAGTTGGCTGTAATTTAGTACATTGAGTTCTTATTGGGTAGCAAATCTCTCCACAAAAATTATAAATATAGGCCCATGTTTTCGGGTGGCCCCAATATAAGGGTACCCCCACTTTTCGGTATTTTGGGGTTTTTGAGCGCGTTTTTCAACCGAATTCGCTGAAACTTGGTACATTGAGTTCTTATTGAGTAACAAAACTCTCGACTAAAAATTATAAATATAGGTCACTTTTTCTGGTGGTTCCAATATAACGGTACTCCCCAATTTTTAGTTTTTGGGGGGTTTTGACCGGTTTTTTTCACCGAGTTGGCTGTAATTTAGTACTTTGAACCAAAAATTATAAATATAGATCCATTTTTTCTGGTAGCCCCCATATAACGGTACCCCCAATTTTCGGTATTTTTAGGTTCTTGAGCGCGTTTTTTAACCGAATCGTATATGGTAATAAAAATCGTTGAAATTTTTATTTGGTGTACATAATTGTTTACATTAATAGGTTTGTAGAACTGTCGGTATAGGTCCACTTTTTGGCATGTTCCCAATATTTTCATTTCAGGTACCTTTCAGTATACCTATGGTGGAGTGTATCCAAAGTTCGGCCCGGCCGAACTTAACGCTGTTTTGACTTGTTTATTTTCTTTTTTGTATAAAAATGATTTCCATATTTTATTCTTCCAATTTTTTCACACATTTTTATGTTGCTCCCGTATTTCCCCTTTATAATTTTTGTAAATATGTTTTAGAATAACAAAACTCGACAGTCTTCAATTGAAAATATTATAGTAAATACTGTTTTGCCAATGCTCTTAGAAAACGTGACTTTCTTATAGATGCCGCTTCCCGTTTGATTTCATCATTATTGTTGGCATTTAACTCCAAGGTGCCCATAACGGATATCTGGAAAATGATCAAAACAACAGTAAAAATTATTCAAAATAATAATAGGTATTAAAAAAATAAAGATCCCATTAAACCCACCGCTTCTAGTTTTCGACTATGTTCACCCTTTTTGGCATGTAAATTTATGATAAATTCCAATAGTGTTGTATCCCATATACAGCTGTAGTAGGCATCCATGGCATCGGTATAATTTGATGTTTTCTCGGTAAGATTTTTAAAGACAATACCATAATCGATTTCTTCCAAAAACTAAATGGATGAAGAAATAACAGACAATTATTTTAAATTATTAAAGTAAGAGACAGAGTATTCAAACAAACCTGACACAAAACGGTGGCTTGCATATGACAGCCGAGGTTGGAAGAACAACGTATCATTTTCCTAATAATATAATCATCGGCTACATTACGTAGCAGTGGTACATTACAATAATCTGTGCCAGTGACCAGTGCATTTATATAACAACGCATGGCTGCTTCATTATTGCCAATAGCTGGAAAAAGAAGAAGAACAATTAATTGTAAGTTAAATGATATAAAAAATAAAAGACGAGGGATAAGAAGTTTTAATCCAACCTCTCAGCACAATAGGAATTATTTTGTCTTTTGAGCCATTTCGATTTGGAAATCCACTGTGGTTGAAACGAGGAGTATACCAGGCTTGATTTTCAAAGAAATGAAATTAATATCAATTATATTTACCTAATTCCAAATCACCCTTCATTTTAAGCCATGAAATCGTTTGAGGATAAAATTTCAAAGCCTCCGTTAGAAGCCAATGTAATGTTTCACATACCGATCGTATGCTGTAGCCCATGGGACTGAAATTAAAAAGAGAATACACATAGTTTGTTTTAAAATAAATGTAATAATCCAAATATACCCTACACTATTTTGGTGAAAAACAGGATGTGATTTTTGGAACAAATCACTAAGCAGTTCCTCTTTAAAAAAATTCCCCGTTCAGATTTCTGAACTTCCCCCCCTACTTACTTGCTTATACTTGTTGGCCACAATTGCATATATTCACCATTTAGGTCATGATTTGGATCATCTTTAAGTATGTTATGGATTTTACCCAACATGGAAATTGTTAAATTGAATAACATTTGATGGCGGATACGTTTGAGGAATGGATAGAGTCCGGTGGAGACGGCCAAGCAGGGAGAATTGCGAGAACTACCACCACCTGAGCCGGATGCACCGGCACTTCCACCCCTTTTTGATGAAGTATTGAGAAACATTGACAGAACCAAATCCCAGGCATCACGACATATCTTTTTGGGTCCTTTCATTTTTTCCATATCCAAAAATGTATTGGCAAACGATATGGCCAATTCTAATTGTGGCAAACGTTTATCCAACATGATAACAGAATTCCAATCGTTGAGATTAAGCAACATGATGGCACAGCTTTCAATGATCTGAAGGGAAAATTTGAATTTATTATTTAGTAAAAAAATAATAATAACACTGTGATACAAAACAAAACAAAAAATTTTTTCAGGGGTTCTAATGTACCAATTCCGTTTAGTTGGAGTCCCTGGACCACGAATATACCTTTGGTTTTTCTGGGTCACTTCGAAAATTAGTTTTATAACGGTAAATGTAGAGAAAAACGTGGTTTCATAAAGTTTCACTTTGAAGCGCTTATAACTTCTTTTCTTTCTAACGGATTTATATTATGTTTTTTTTTCGTTCGAAGAGTAGAATTTTTTCTTTCAAACAAGGTATATACTTGGTAAATCGGTTGAGGATTGGCTGAGTTACAGTGGTTGAAATGTGAAAAAATACTCATAAAATTACAAAATTTATTTTTCTTCGGACTGTACGAAAAAATTATGACATCAAGCAGTATAAGTTTTATTATATTACGGGGAAGACAATTAAATAAACTTTCAAAAATGAGAATAATCAAAAAAATCGGTTAAAAATGGACGACTTATACACATTTTTGTATTGATTGATGCATATTCTCTAAAGGAAATGTGGGTCTATCTCATTTTCTTTTGTCTGTTACAAACATAATGTGGAAATGAGGAAACGAGATAGACCCATATTTCCTTTAGAGAATATGCATAGAATCAATACAAAAATGTGTATAAGTCGTCCATTTTTTAACCGATTTTATTGATTTTTCTCATTTTTGAAAGCTTATTTAATTGTCTTCCCCATAATATAATAAAACTTATACGGCTTGATGTCATAATTTCTTCGTACAGTCCGAAGAAAAATAAATTTTGTCATTTTATGAGTATTTGTTCACATTTCAACCACTGTAACTCAGCCAATCCTCAACCGATTTACCAAGTATATACCTTGTTTGAAAGAAAAAATTCTACTCTTCGAACGAAAAAAAAACATAATATAAATCCGTTAGAATGAAAAGAAGTTATAAGCGTTTCAAAGTGAAAATCTATGAAACCACGTTTTTCTCAACATTTACCGTTATAAAACTAATTTTCGAAGTGACCCAGAAAAACCAAAGGTATATTCGTGGTCCAGGGACTCCAACTAAACAGAATTGGTACATTAGAACCCCTGAAAAATTTTCGTGTCGCACAGTGTAATTAGAAGAAATGTCTCCTACCTCTATGCGTGGTATAATATTATCATTTGTTTGCAACGAACTCAAACACTGTTTGCAACGATTGCCCAGCGATTGTAAATCCAAGGTTTTGTGATTCCATTCATCCAAACATTGGGTGATTTGTATTAACAAAATTTCCCAACTAACCAATTTACCCAATTTGGAAATTATCGAAGAGTTTTGTAACTCTGGCCGTTGGGTTTCGGATTTCAAGACACTCAACATGGAAACAGCGCCAATGTAATCCTGAAATAAACCTATTAGTATCTACCTTAAACCTATTTTTTTAAATCTATAAAAAACCTACCCCCTTGGCGGTCATTTCACGGGCCTTGCCCAATAGCACATAGGCAAAATCTTGAAGAAATCCCCGTTGCATGGACATCAGCAAAGATTTTATGGGTGTGGCAATTTCCCAGCTGGGATTAACCGTCCATAGGGGTTTGGTGGGATTTGTTGCAGCCAATTTGACCAAGAGTTTTCGTACCTAAAAACAACAAAATAAATTTATTTTTAAAAAAAGAATTTTAAATTGACACAAATTAACCCTCACCGTATTGGCATTGGTACACGAAATCAATTGCCTTTCCAGTGAACCAATTTCTATGCGTAACATTTTCGAATTGAATTTCCATTCATGCAGCAAAGCCAAGGGTGGTTGCGGCAGTTCTTCCTCTTGTATTTGCTGCTCCAAGTCTTGCAATTCAATAGGTGAAAATAAATTCAAGGGTTGGGCCTCCTGCAGCCATTGTTTATTGGCATGATTAATAATTGTTTCAATCACAAATTGCTTGAGTAGATTACGTTCGCTCAAGGAGCAATGGGGTAAGATGTCAGCAATGCCCTGTAACATTTTTAAAAGTAATTATTTAATTCAATTTCGTATTTGTTTTAGTGCTGTTACCTCAGTTAAAGCCTGAAAACATCCCAGCTGGGCATACTTCTCAAAATAATCCACACTGGCAAATATATTACCCTCATCGAATATACTGCGTATTACATTGAGGGCAGCAACTTGCATTTCCAATTGCCTGGGTTCCTTAAGGATACCCTGTGAAATGGCTCCCTCAATGTCCAGCTCCACAATACGTCGATTGACCAATGAAAGTTCCCGGGTGCGATTGTCCAGCTTCAAAATCTCTATAATATCCTGAAAGTAAAAAAGAATTAACATAAAATTCTCAAATTTCCCATTCAAAAATCCCCACATACCTTATACTGCATCAGTTGGGACATATTAAAACGTTCTGTCAATGTCTGTGAATGGGCACTGAGACCACATGCCAATAAATATCCCTCCAATTCATCTTCGTTGACATGGCAGAATACAAATTGTTTGGGATCTTTCCCAACGATTTCATATTCCGCCTTGGTCATATTTAAATATCGGCGACATTCGTTAACTGCCTCCCGGGCCAATTGATATTGTTTGGTATACAAATAGAAATTGACCAGGTCGAAGTAGACTTGTGTTCTTAATTCGGCGGGAGATATTTGTATCATCGTATCAAATTGTTGTGGTACATTTTGTTCATCATTAGGATGGGGTGGTTTAAATGTTTCATAGGCAAAAACATAAAAGGGTTCCGATGATTTACACAACTCCTGCAGGAATTCAATGCTGGGTTGTGGCGAAATGTCGGGGGCAAAAAATTGATGCATTGGTTCCATGGGAACAAACCTGAAAGAAGAGAAGAGATTTAATGAAAATTAGAAGTTTTTTATGAAAAGCGAGGCGTGCGTTCAGGGATAATGAAATCACGTGGTCTGCTGATGGGACAATTATGAGGAGACGATCCTAAACAAATTACGGGATGGTAGTTAACGTCATTTATTAAACCCCGTGACTCTGGTTGGGGTTTACTCATTGAACGTGCAAAACTTGGAGCTATCAATTTGCTCGACCAGAACTATTTCTCTCTGGTATGAACTAGGACAATTCATGTCGTCCATTGAAGTTCCTAGTTTATACACTCCAGAAGAGAGCTAATATATAATAAACAAATCTCATACTTACATACTTCCCATGCCAGTGGGTCGGGCCGCCTTCATAGCTATGTCTTTTAAAATTTGTAAACGCAACACCCAACGATGATAGAAGGTTAGGGCAAATTTAGCGGCCTTTTCATTGCCATCAGCAGCTATAATGAAAATCAGAAAACCGCATATTAATCATTGTAGTTTTTTAATGGATTCTGGTAGGCTTAAGACCCGAAGGGGGTTCGTTTTGAAATTCTTACCATAAGAAGTTTTTGGGTGCCTGATTATAACTACATACTTTTTCTTCACGGATTGGGACTTTCCCGGGGATTTATGACTTTTTCTATTGGACAGTCTATGGACGGCTATGTGATTAAATCCCCTTGAAAATTTACAATTATGGACATCTTCGATAAAATATTATTAAATTTTTGCAATAAGGGTTCTATCCACTTCAAATTGATACCCATAATGCCTTAGTGAATTTAAAAAGCCATGGCAGACACAAGGTTCCCATCGGAATTTCCTCTCAGGAAGTATTGAATTCCCCAAAAAAAAGTACTATTATAATCAGGTCTCCAAAAACTATTTATAGAAAAGATTTCTTCCTCTTTTAATTTTTAATTTTTTCAACTACTCACTTATGGTCGCCTGAAATTCATTATTCAATGGTATGCCAACACATTTGCCAAAACTAATGGTACACAAATCGCGCAATAAAAACAATTGCTTTGGTATGGATAGATTTTTCTCCAGTAGATCCAGATTCCATTTAAGCCATGTGGCCACTTTCAATGCTAACACTTTCAAAGCCATTTGTTTGCGACTTAAACGTAAACCTTCAACATTTTGTTGTGGTTGTTGCCCCACAATGGCTGGGGCTCCCGGTATGGCATTGGGTTCGGGGGCGGTTAAATCAAATTGTGGTACAGCAACAATATCATGGGTTGTGGATATAAATTGTGTCAGCAATTCCAAGGCTGAGGGATCTGGAGAAAAGTAAATTAATTAATAAATTTTTAATGTGTAAATTTCACCCCGAAATACCTGGACTGGGTTTCCTCAAATGTTTTGTTATCAATTCGGGATCTAAGAGAAATTCAAACCATAAAACAGTTTCCGCTGCTAGGGGTACTGGTTTGGGTTTTAATGGATCATCCATGTTTAGGAATTTATTTTAAATTCTTTCCTCTGTCAACTCGTCTAGAGCAGAGTTGTGATGTCCAGCAGCCAATCAGTTCAAATGAACTATTCACACAAAGTAAATCAAGGAACTAGTGAAAGATTTTGTGTTTAATACTTTTTTAAGCACGGTTTAACAGATAATTATTGATTTTATTAAGTAATTTCAAATTCAAAATATTCATTTAGTCACATTTTGATATGAGAATGAGTTACAATAAAATATAATTCATAATTGATACATGAAATTCGAAGATGGGGCACTAGTTCCTTTGAGCAAAGAGTGAACAGAAATGTTCAACTATGTGTAAACAAATAAGACAAGGGCAATGTAAAAAAAATAATGGGTACTTACCAATTGTTGAATATGCAATGGAAAATAATCGCAATCAGCTGATTTTTTGAAAGACGATTTTAACGGCTATCAATAAACGAATAAAAGAGCATTTAAAAGTGAAAAATATATATATATATATATGAGTTTTACGTATTACCCTTATTCCAAAGTAGTTGAATGGTACATTTTTCCCACTTTTTTGTAAAAAATTAAAATAACATCCACATAGAATACAGGGCCATCTATTGACGATATACATTTATTTAATTTATCTAATCAAGAGATAATAGCAAAGACAAGAACTTGTATGTAGTTTACTATAAATTTCACTAGAGGGAGCTAGGATATATTAGATTAAATGTTTAGGACAGTTAAAGTAGCGTAGATTCCAATGTTCGAAGGTGTAATTGGGAATAAAGGGGATTGATTAATGTTGAGATCTAATGCTTCGCAGCAGGATACATCGATACATCCTGTTGTCGAATGCTAACTATTCAGACCTGCTTGATAAGTTTCTTGATCTAGATGATGTATTTTATATTTTTGGACTTTTCTCTAGAGCATGCAGATTCTTCCTGATACACCTGGTTGGGGCAGTTTTATCCACCATATGTTGGTTAGAATGGCTCTCTCTCTGCACCACCTAATTAGGTACTACAAGATAGCAGATCTTAATACTTCTCCATTGCGTAGAACTAATATTCGCGCACCACACTGTTACAGCAAAGCTGGTCACAGACTGATCTATCGCTTTTTAATAGGTCAGCAAAGTTTTTCGCCTGCGCGCCAATATGCTTCGGCAAGCGGAATGAGGGCCTTATTTCTACTTTTGAACTTATCGCATATACATATCTGTAGTTTGTGTGGCAGGTGCAAACATGCTAGCGAATGTGGCCCCAAGAATTTTGGTATAGTTAGTGGTCAGAATTGTGTCCACATCGATCTGTTCTGGTTTAATCCTCCGCTTATACGTGTGAAGATGCCGTGCAAAGGTGTTGTTGTAATATATTCCTTCCGGTCTGGCATCATTCCTTGGTTTCAGTAGCGGGATCAAATTACCCATTGTCCAGACTTTGCCACCTTTCTCGTCTTCAAATGTAACTGATGTCCGTCCTATCATTCTTCTTTTCAGGGTTCGAGAGCAACTTAATCGTTGCCTATTTTTTACTCACACCGGTATCTGCCGAGTTAAAACGACAGAGCTCACCGGAGAGTTCCCAGAGTCTCAGATATCAGTCGTTCTAATCCCGCATCATGCTCATTTCCTATTCCAACTGCCTCTGCGGGAAAATTAGGTTCATACTCACACCGGTTTCAAAGTTGCAATACTTCAGATGCTCTAACCATTTTTATTCCGCTTATGCTCCGCAACCATTCTTCTGAAATCCTACAAGAGTTCCCTGACTCTGGTATGTGCGGAGTTAAAACGACAAAGCTCAGCGGAGAGTTCCCATACTATCAGATCTTAGATCTCCGTCGTTCTAATCCCGCATTATGTTCATTTGCCACTCCAACTATCTCAGCGGGGAAATTAGGTTTCATACTCACGCCGGTTCCAAAGTTGCAATACTTCAGATGCTGTAACAATTTATTCCGCTTATGGTCCGCAACTATTCTTCTAAACTCCTACAAAAGTTTCCGGACTCTGGTATCTGCCGAGTTAAAACGACAGAGCTCACCGGAGAGTTCCCAGTTCCCGGAGAGTTCCCATACTCCCTTATTAAGGTGGCCATTTAATAACCCTTCAATAAATGATGCTCAATCGTACTCAATTTGAACGCACATACGTGCCTAAGTCTCTTATCCGAAGTTATTTTGTGATCCTCATTTATCTTTAAAACGTCCTAGAGAAATCTTGGCAATTCGTCCACAACTTTTATTGACTCACTAAAGTCTATCCAAGACTTGTGTTTAGGTATGTTGATCTAACTTTTATACATATTGAATATTCTTATTAAGAATTAAAATCTTTATTGAGCTTTGACTTGTTCGATGGTCATTAAAATCTGTCTTCCTGGGGCTTCTATGATGAAATGATAAACATTCGCGTCAAATTCTAGGATAATCCTGATCTTGCTCCCCATTTCACTCACCAACAAACTAAGAGCTCTATCTGCTCTGGGTCGGGATCTTCGCAATAGTTTTTAGTTTTTACGCGTCTGTCGGATTTAGCCTAGTAAATGATGACTACGCGTCGTTCGGACCATTTGTTGAGTCGTCAACTCCATAAGTTTTGTTGCTGATTTACGACGTTCCTACAAATTTCGCACCTGTCCCGACATTCGTCATTCTGGTGGTACAGATGCGTCTAGACTAATGGTAGAACTGTTTTTAGAAAAGATGGTTTCTTTGCAGTGTTTTGCGGCTTCTTTGTCCATCTTTTCTTCTTAATTTCCGCTAACGATACATACTAGATACGAGAGCTTTGTTTTGCAATGTAGAGGTTTAGGTCGACAGATGATTCGCAACCTGATCATCTGTCGACCTAATCCTCTACATTGTCAAAGGCTTTGAAGAAAACTTCAACTGAAGTCACTGTGGAAGTCGTTTCTCTGTCTTATAGAGTTCTAAATTTTCTCGACAGCTGTTCTACAATCTCCTTATACTTACTTCCTTAGCTGGCTTCTTGCAGAACGGTTGTTTCATAAGCCGAGCTTAAAAAAGATTTCCAGGCGCGTCGGTTTTGTGCGCATCTCACCAATTTAAAAGACCATTTTCCGAGATGTTGTCTTCTACTTGTTCTTTCCATCGGATACATGGCCATCCCCTTCTGCGTGAACCATCAATTGGCTCGCTTTTATATGCCTTTTGGGCTGGGGCATCTTCATCCATTGTTCACTACCTCGAAGCTGTAGTTTTCAAGTTCGACAGTTGGTCCGAGTCTACTGGACATCTTACGCATTCATACCATACATACTTCCTGACATTTACTGTCAGTCCCTCTTTGGCAGACTTCTTCTTAATTCTTTCAAAGGATGCTGTTACCGCTCGCAATGTTCGATCTATTATGTCGATGTCGTAGGCTAGTAATAGTGTACAGAGTGTCAATTCTGTTATTTCATCGGCACTTCTCGGGCATTTCCGACCTTTGAGCCGCTGTCAGTTGCTGGGGTCTCGACAGATTCCCCATCGTCGGACATCGCCTACGTCGCAGCTTGCCTCTGAAGTTTATTGTCGACAAGTGCCGACACAGGATCTGTAGGAGTCAGACTTGAAGTCGGTCGGTCAACAAGGTTTACGCTTCCTTCGTTGAGGCTACAACAATCACCCTGTGTAGACTTGGCCGGAATCACCGTGGTTTCCAAGTAACAGTTCCTCCGGAAGCGTATCCCCACATTGTTCTTTCGGTACAAGTCTGTCTAACTGGTCGAAGATTTCCCTACTCTTTTCCTCTAAACTATAGAGGATATCGTTAAGGGTCCCGTGTAGGTCGTCCCCTCCCACTTTATAGCCTAATTCCTCTATAGTTGACAAAAATTGTCTTGTCTCCTTATTTGTACACGATACACAGGATGCTGAGATTCCAATCATTGCATCAGCGTCTGACCACCGGTCTTGAATAGTTCGGCTGGTAATCTATCGCCACTTCTCGGGCATTACCGGCCTTTGAAACGCTGTCCGTTGCTGGTGTCGCGATAGATTCCGCATCGTCGGACATCGCCTCCGTCGCAGCTTGCCTCAGAAGTTTATTGTCGGCAAGCGCTGACACAGAACCTGCTGGAGTCAGACTTGAAGTCGGTCGGCCAACAAGGTTTACGCTTCCTTCGTTGAGGTTTCAACAATCACCCTGTGTAGACTTGGCCGGAATCCCCGTGGTGCCCAACTCATCATCAGTCAGGGTATGAGTTAGTAGCAGTTCCTCCGAAAGCGTATCTCCACATTGCTCTTCCGGTACAAGTCTGTCTAATTGGTCGAAGATTTTCCTACTCTGTTCCTCTAAACTATCGCGGATAGCGTTAAGGGTCCCGTGTATTGTTGCTTTTGCTGAAGTTTCTAGGGAGTAGAAACTCTTTGTCATTGTGCATCTATATAATTATCCGGACAAGGAATGCTTTTGTCTAGCGAGTGGTAAGTTGAACGGAATAGGCTTCAGGTATCTGTTGTGTTTGCAGCTTTTCGACGTCGAGTTTCTGTGTTACATTATGGTGGACACTGTCCACCAAGGCGTGGATATGCGATCGATAAATCGTAATAGGGCATACTTCTGCTCAAGAATATATATTTTTGGGGTCAATGACGAATGGGGTATAAATAGAAATAATCGGGCAACATATTGATTCTGACAGCTAATAATACTATTTTCATAAAGTGACATGGTCACATCTCAAATTGATCTTTAATTATCGGGTAACCGATTCATTTTGAAGGTTATTTAGCCTTTTGATAAAACGGCCCGGTCACATGGCAAATTGATCTGTAAAACATCTCTAATTCGATTTTTTTAAAAAGTGAAGATCAAACACGAATAAACCTTTTTAATTTTAAATAAATCTTCCATTAACTGATCCATTTGGACAGCTAATGATACTCTTTAGTGATCTGACCGTTAGAATCGAACAAAGATTAAATACATAGTATTCAATAGAATACGACGATTTTAATTACCCTCTACTTAAAGAAAAGAAACAGAAAAACGACATTAGAAAAAATCCCCTAAATATTTGATTTCACTCTATTCAAAAAAAAAAAAAAAAAAAAAAAAATGTATTAGCATGTGTATTAGTGTTAAATATTGAAGATTTAGTATACCCACCCATTCAATGGTTTTGCTTGGTTTTGATCATTAAAAAACCAACAACAAAATTAAAAAAAAAATGAATAACAAAACAAAAAACTTCACAGAAAACCGGTATTCAGAAACAAAAAAAAAAACATAAGTTTTGTTTTATGACAACATAGTCATAAAATTTGAATATTAAATGATACGTATGTATTTTTCTTCTTCTTCATCGATTTGGAAATTGTTGAAACAAGTGCATAACGCAAACACACACAATCAAGTATTTATACAGGTGTATCAATCTTTGACTGAGCAGGCTATTGATAGCGGTAATAAAAAATATTCGAAAAATTTTAATTCTATTCAAAAAAAAAAAAGATATATATGCAAATTGATGCGGGTATTTGTTCCAAATAGCTTCGTTTCCTAATTTGTTTAATTCGTAAATTTGAAATTTTAATACAACGTTATTCGATTATGAACGAAAAAAAAGACTGAAACTGGTTTGACATGATCTCTAATAACTCTAATGAACGCACCAAACGGACAGACAGACAGTCCCAACCAAATGATTAAAATCGAAATTGCCACAAAAAATTAATATTACAATAAAATGAGTGGATTTCAAATTATTGGATATTTTATGTAAAAAAACAAGGTGTTTTAAATTAGTTTCCAAAGACAATGAAAAAAATATGAATTAAGTCTAATGTTTGGCCTAATAAAATTGTATAAGAAAATAGGTGTTCGGCACATAAAACAGCTGATTAAATATTATATTTCATAACTACACATAATTTCTATAATATTTTATTGGAGTTTTAATCAAAAGTGTAATAAAATCCTGGAAAAAAACCCACGAAAAACACATCGACACATTCCACCTATTCGTCGACTATAAAGTCGCATTCGACAGCCCTATCCGTTCAGAGGTGTATAAAGCCATGTCTGCTTTTGGCATTCCTGCAAAATTAATACGGCTATGCAGGATAACTTTAACTGGCACAAGGTCAACAGTTAAAGTCGAAAAGGACCTCTCGGAGCCCTTTAATACCGAACGAGGGTTCAGACAAGATTACCGATTGTCGTGTAACCTTGTTAACATCCTGCTGGAAAAGGTCTTACGAGAGGCAAAAATGAACAGAAATGGTACTCTGTACACCAAACAACACATGGTACTCGCCTACGCCGATGACATCGACATAATGGGGCGAACGCTGAGAGCGTTTACCTTTGAACAAATTGCGAAGGAGTCTGCCAAAGTGGATCTGGCAGTAAACGGCGAGAAGACCAAGCTGATGCTATCAACGCGCAAGACGTCCAGTAGACTCGGACCAACTGTGTAACTTGAGAACTACAGCTTCAAGGTAGTCGAATATTTTATATACCTTGGTACCGTCATAAATAAAGCGAATGACATCAGTTTTGAAATTCGGAGAAGGATAGTGATGGCCAATAGATGCTACTGAGCAAACAACTCAAAAGCAAGGCCACCTCCCGCCAGACCAAACTCCCACTCTACAAGACGCTGATACTACCCGTGCTGTTGTATGGATCTGAAGCATGGGAACTTGCATAAGCAGATGAGACAGCTCTTGGGGTGTTTGAGAGAAAAATTCTCTGAAATATTTACGGGCCGATCTGCATCGACGGTGAATATTGCCGTCTAATGAACCACGAACTTTACAATCTATACGCGGACATCGACATAGTCAGTCGTATCGAGCTGCAGCGACTACGGTGACTAGGCCACCAGCACCAGCTCAAAAGGCATATAAAAGCGAGCCTACTGATGGTTCGCGCAGAAGGGGAAGGCTACGAATTAGATGGAAAGATTAAGTAGAAGACAACATTTCGAAATATGTTCTTTCAAATTGGAGGAGATGCGCTCGGTTTATGTAATAGAGCGCCTGTGAACTATTTCTGCAAAATCTCTTAAAGGCATAATTGGATTAACTTTGCGAACATCAGAAATTGTCCTCGTCATCCTCTGATTGTTAGAAAGGCTTAAAATTCGAGTTCGACCATCGAGCAGTTGAGATGTGTTCCAGAAATTACCATAGAATCAAGATCCGTAGATATAGAAGGCAAATATGCGAAAGCTTGGTTAAAAACGTTCTTCACAGAGCGAATGAATTCGTAAAAGTCTGCGAAAAAAATCCGCAAATACATAAATGGATTATCTTTGCGAACATTAGGTATTGTCCTCGTCAATCTCTGATTGTTAGAAAATCCATAAATTCGTGTCCGACCATTGAACAGTGGAGATGTGCCTACAAATTGACATGGAATTAAGATCCGTAGATATTGGAGACAAATATACGAAGGTTTGGCTTAACACGCTCTTCACAGAGCGAATGAATGCGTAAAAGCTCTGTTTTCTTTTGAAGTCAGGGTATAAGAAAAACCGGAAACATGTGTTTCCTTAGTGACCTATTAACTAAAATTACGAGATTCATCGCTGAATTGAAAATGTTCCTAAATGCTCGAAAGACAACTCAGATCGTCAACTATTTACTCACACGCACAGAACCACTTTAAAAACAATATCGAGAACAAAACCCTTCGGGTATCGACGTGGTTGGAATATGAGTGCCTCCACAAAGTAAAACCTACCTCCTATGGCACAAGGATTTGGATGATGGAAATTAAGGAGTAAACGTAATGAACACTATCGAGAATGTATCGAGAACGTAATGAAGGAGTAAACGTAATGAACAATATCGAGAACGTATCGAGAACGTAATGAACAATATCGAGAACAAAACCCTTCGGGTATCGACGTGGTTGGAATATGAGTGCCTCCACAAAGTAAAACCTACCTCCTATGGCACAAGGATTTGGATGATGAAAATTAAGGAGTAAACGTAATGAACAATTTTTAGATAACATCTCTTACTTCGACGCATGCCAACAAATCAGAATCTGGTCATCGATCTGATGAGATGTGTCTGCAAAAGTTGACAATATGAATTAGAATTGCCACCTGAATGCTGAGCATCAAAACTGTTTGCGGAAATATAACCAAGACCAGAAGTCGGTCTTAGAACGCTGAGCAACAAAACAGTTTGAGGAAATATAACCTAGACGAGAAGTTGGACATAAACCTTACGGATATCGACGTAGTTGAAATATGAGTGCCTCCAGAAAGCAAAAGAAAACGTACCTCCTGTGGCACAAGGGTTTGGTATACGGTCATTGAGGAGCAAATGTAATGACCCATTTATAATAGCTAATCTTACTTCGACGCATGCCAAAATATCAGAATCTGACCATCGATCTGCTGAGATGTGTCTGCAAAAGTTGGAAATATGAATTAGAATTGCGACCTGAATGCTGAGCTTAAAAACTGTTGAGGAAAGATAACCTAGACCAAAAGTCGGTCATTATAATTGCGAACTGAACGCTGAGCATCAAACCTGTTTGAGGAAATATTACATAGACCAGAAGTCGAAAATTACAAAAAAAAAAAAAAAATCTCGATAGCTATCCGAACCTCCAGGTATGTCCAAAAGTTTTAGTAAAAAGACCGGGCACAATGGGCGTATCATTCCCCATTTATTTTTAACAAACACAAGAAGTTGTTCTTTACAAACGCTGATTATTGGCAACGCATGAATTCTACAAACTACTGGTAGTCAAGAAGAAAAAGAAACCGATACGTCTTGTTCTTCTATTCTATACCACACACAGAATCAGGATCCGATCCGATATCGAAAGCAATAACAAGATCGAAATGTAACATAGGCGATGTCGATAAATGCGTAAAAGATCTATTTACAGAAGAGGCAAAAAGGGAGAATTGAAAATCCATCGACAAACTCTAAGGTGCAGTGCAGATCCATAATGTTATGTAAAATTCATTAGAAAGCAAAGTGTGATGATGAGACAAGAGATTATTCTACACGAGAGGAGCAGATCCAAAATGCTCAAAAGAGAAGAGTAAATACTGATCCCTTACTCAAAGTGGAGATCAGGGAATGTGGTAAGAGTTGTTGATCTTTCCTTTCGACAGAAGTCGAACCTTACAAAATTTTCTCGATAGAAAAAATGTGAAATGGGAGAATCAAGGAATGATTTTATTTATTTTTGACGAACTAAAGAAGTTGTTCTTTACAAACTCCTATTATTAGCAATCCACGAATTCTACAAACATGTGGTATCCAAGAAGGAAAAGAAACCGCTATTTCATCTATCGGAGGCCATAACTGGAAGGTCTCACCATCCTGGTAAAAATGAAAAAACATAGCCGAAGACGATAAAAGCCTAAAAGTTATATTTACAGAAGAGCTTTAGAGGAACATACACCAAAGCAAAACGGAGGAATAGAATAGATACATCGGAAAACTCGAAGGAGAAGTCTAGATCCTTAACGCTATCTCATCCCTTTTAGAAATCAAAGTGTGATTATAAGACAATAGATTATTCTATACGAGAGGTACAGTTTCGAAATACTAAATGGAAAAGTGTAAATCCTGAACCCGTCCTGACCTTTCTTTTGGACAGCCCTTGTAGAGGAAGTCTGAAAATTCAATGGATTTTTTGCTCCGCCATTTCATTTACTAGAGCGAATTTGCGGTGAATTTGAGTTAAGAAGTAGCCCTGATTGTTAGCAAGTTTTCTCAAGGATCGAGACATTCGATTGAAATTAGGTACAACCTGCCAGCTTTAAAGTTACTTGAAGAGAATCGAAGTAAAATCGAGAATGCATAGAGGTTGATAACGCAGTGATCGTACATTTTGAAGTCTTTAATGGAAAAATCTCGCCGCAATTGTCAACACGACCATGGAAGGTATTGGTAATCATTTGCCACTTTTCTACAGAAATTTCAAATGAAGGATTTCGTAGGAAAGACGAAGGTTGTGTAGACCTAGAATTGGTAGGGTCTGCAAACTCTTCAAAACTAGTTCATATGGAAAAGTTAGAAAATTTACTGGATTTTCCTTTAGACAGTCCCTTAAAGGAGTACATGATGACAACGGAACAATTGTACCTTTTTATATCCCTCACCCCACTGTGGAACAGGGCATTATGTCTTTGTGCATATGTTTGTAACAGGCAAAAGGAAACGATATAGACACATGGTTCCTTTTGAGAATATGCATAGAATCACTTTTTATGTCGATTTATGCATGTCCGTCCGTCCGTCTGTTCGTCTGTGTGTCCATGTTAAATTGTAAACAAAGTACAGGTCGCATTTATTATCCGATTTGGATGAAATTTGGCACAGCTCACTAATTTGGCCCAAGGACGAACCCTATTGAAATTGGGAAAAATCGGTTCAGATTTAGATATAGCTCCCATATATAGTTTCGTCCGATTTAAGGGTAATGGGGGACCAAAGTGTCTATATATCTTTAGATTTGCATGAAATTTGGCACAGCGTACTGAATTAGGTCTAGAAAGATGTGTATTAAGTTTCCTGAAAATCGGTCCAGATTTAGATATAGCTCCCATATTTATTTTCGTCTGATTTAATGTAAATGGTCCACCAAATACCCTATATATCTTTCGATTTGGACGAAATTTGGTATAGTGTACTGAAGTGGGTCTAGAATGATGTGTGTTAAGTTTCCTGAAAATCGGTCCAAATTTAGATATAGCTCCCATATATAATTTCGTCCGATTTAATGTAAATGTTGCACCAAAGTCCCTATATATCTTTCGATTTGCATGAAATTTGGTATAGCGTAATGAAGTAGGTCTAGAATGATGTGTGGATTAAGTGTAGAAAGATGTGTGTTAAATTTCGTGAAAATCGGTTCAGATTTAGATATAGCTCCTATATATTTTTTCTTCCGAGTGTATGTAAATTGTGCACTAAAGACCCAAAGTTTGTCTGATTACCACACAATTTGGTACAATGAACGGTAGTTAATATAAGTTAATCTCTGACAAGTCTCATTGAAATCGGTTCACGTTATATATATGCTATATCTATAGCAACTCTATATCTGACCAAATGAAAAATTTAGTATAGGTTGCAGAATGACATGTTTATGGATCCATTTTCATGTTTATGGTCCTTCAACGTCTGTTAGGATTCATCTGTTGAATATACCCAAAGTGGTGAAGGGTATCATATAGTCGGCCCCGCCCGACTTTACCACTTTCCTTACTGGTTTGATTTATTGAAGTGAAATGGAGAGAAGGCTGTGGAATAAATTTGGATGCATGGAACTACATAAAGACTTAATCTCAAAGTTGGAAAATGAATATCTGTATTTTTTAAAGCAATATTCAGTCTACAGCGAAGGGCTTCGGGAACAAAATCTCCGAATATTAAAGTAGGTAATCAGAATCATTGAATTTTCAGAAAGGATGGAATTATCTTGGAATTATCCTGTATTATAGATAACTTTGTTGCTTGAAAAATGTACAGGAACACAACTAATGTAACAACTGCAAAACGGCATAAAATTTCCATCATTAATTTGTGTATCACTCATTAGTAGTTTCTAACAAATTCAAATATTTCTTTGTTTTATGTGACCGACAACTCGGAAAATATGCAAAATAGTGGGTTTAGTTTTAATATTCAAGTTTTTATTAATCGAAATTCCGCTAGCACCTGTCTTCACAATTGATAATATGTATACGATAAAAAAAAAAAAGAAATCACAAATTTTCGTTTATTTCCGAATATTTTTATTTGATTTCAATTCAATTTAGACATCGACTAGAGATCCTCATTTTGTGCCAAAAAACTTGTATAGGCGATAAATTTATTTCCAATTTTTATTTTTTTTGTGTCTCTTCCGACCGACCAACTACACAAATAATAAATACCATAAATCACACAATTTGTCTTGGGACTACACACAATGCGGACTTTGTGAGCGACGAACCTTGCTCAAACAATAAGAATAACATAAGACAAAAAATAAAAAGAAAACTTTTAGCAGACAAGGAAGAAGAGGAGCAAGTCAAACCAGTTGGAGGATATGCCCATCAAATGGAATATGGAGTATTGTCTCCACAATATTGTTGCTCTTTACGCAGTTCCACAAAAATGCCAGCTTGTATATGAGCGCCAACCAACCCAAAAAAAAACAAGTTCAATATTTGGACGGACACAATTGCTCCAGAAATCCCCAAAGAAAACAAGGCTTTCTCGTATGTTGTGGCATTCTTCTTCGTTTCTTTTAGTTTTGTTTTTGTCAATTCTTCTTCTTCTATCTGCCAAAAAAGGAAGAGAAGTTCATAACTTCATAAATTCCACACAAAATGTTATGTGTGCAATGTACTCCAGACGACTGGGCACACATCCAGCCATCCAGTCAGCTAGCTCACCGATGATCATTCAAGCAACATCATCACCACCACCACCACCGCCACCGCCACTACTGATCGCAATCATTTACCAATTTGTGTTATTTTCGAAATTTAACACATAAAAAGCATATCTAAAGGATCTGTTTTGTGCGAGTCTTCGTCCACCGCTCTCTCGATTATGTTCTGATGACCCTTGGGATGATAGTAGGTGTGTGTGACTTCACATATGCTGTCCGAACAATTTTTTGGGTAAATTAAAGAAAAAGAAAACAAGTGAAAAAGCGTTAAGTTCGGCCGGGCCGAACTTTGGATACCCTCCACCATAGATATGCTGACAGGTACTAGAAATGAAAATATAGGGAACATACCAAAAAGTGGACCTATACCGACATTTGTAAAAACGGATTATGTAAACCATAATACAAATTTTAGAAAAATGTGCCTCATCGAAATATTGGTTCTAGACCCCATGTTTCTTTGGACCAAATCCGTTTCAGAAAATTTAGATTTCATCCGAACTTTGCCCATCTTATTATTTCTTCCAAGCTTAGTTCAAATTCGAAGATGGGGAATATCGGTCCACTCCTTCTGGAACCTCCAATCAGGGGCTCGGTCTAAATGCGGCTATAGTTCACTACCGAACCGTACATTCTAATTGTTTATCTCTCTATCCTCCGCAGTTGAAATGATTACAAAAGGGTCTTAGAACCAAACCCAAAACGCGCAACAAATCAGATAACTATTTTAATATAAAAAAGGGGGGTATATGGGGACTACCCCAAAAAGGGGGCGAATATTAATAATTTTTGGTAGGGAGATTTGTTACCATATACGACTACAAAATACCAAATTGCAGCAAATTCGGTTGAAATACGCGCTCAAGAACCCCAAAATACCGAAAATTGGGGGTACCCTTATATGGGGGCTATCCGAAAAAATTGACCTATATTCATAATATTTTGTGGAGAGTTTTGGAAACTATTAAGAACTCAATGTACCAAATTTCAGCGTATTCGTTAGAAAACCGCGCTCAAGAACCTCAAAATACCGAAAATTGGGGGGTACCCGTATATGGGGGATATCCGAAAAAATTTACCTATATCTATATTTTTTTGTAGAGAGATTTGGTACCTATTAAGAACTCAAAATACTAAACTACAGCCAAATCGGTGGAAAAATACGATCAAAACCCCCAAAATACTGAAAATTAGGAGGTACCGTTATATAGGGGCCACCAGGAAAAGTGGACCTATATTTTTAATTTTTTGTGGACACATTTAGTACCCAATAAGAACTCAATGTACCAATTTTCAGCGTATTCGGTTGAAAAACGAGCTCAAGAACCCCAAAATACCGAAAATTGGGGGGTACTGTTATATGGGAGCTATACCTAAACGTGGACCGATATATCCCATCTTCGAACTTGACCTGCCTGCAGACAAAAGACAATCCTATGCAAAATTTCAGCACCCTATCTCAATTCCTTCAGAAGATAGCGTGATTACAACAGACGGACGGACGGACAGACGGACGGACATGGCTAGATCGTCTTAGAATTTTACCCTGATCAAGAATATGTATACTTTATAGGGTCGGAAATTAATATTTCGATGAGTTACAAACGGAATGACATACCATACCATGGTGGAGGGTATAAAAATTAAGTGATGATAATATGTGAATAGGTATGGTATTTTGGGAGTGATGGGTATTCGGCAAGGTAAATTTATTTTGTTAAAAGAATATAAACCTCATATAGTGAACTGAACCCTTAAATATTTCCAGAACACCTCATAAATTTTATTGAACAGTAAAAATTCCAATGGTGCCTACAGGTGCCTATTTGTGTATTGGTCGATTTATGTTTAGCTAGGGTCCTTTTGTGTTTATTACTTTTTTGTATATTGACTAGTACATGTAAAATATTATTTGCACGTAGAGTAACTTCGGGTAATGTGGACCACCATTTTCTTTTTTTGATATTGTGGGCGTAACAACGGTAACAAATAAAAACAAATTGTTTTCACAGCATGGTAGATTTGTTGGTTAATTATATTCCAGGTCAAAAATTATATATATTTGTCCATAAAAATGTTATTGCATTATATTTCAAAAAGCTCTAAACTGCGAATAAAAATAACTTGGCGGGTAATGTGGACCAGTATGTGTGGGTAATGAGGATCAGTAAGTTAAAGGTAGGTTGTGGATTGGTTGTGATAAATTTCAATTTATTGCACTCCTGGGTAACAATAAATGCAAAAATAAATGGGTTTATGTTTTGGAATAGCCCCCATTTAAGGGTACCGCCCTTGTTTCGAACTCGTCCTCATGAAAATGTCCCACTTTTTTATAGTGGTCCACATTACCCGACATTGAATATTTTTATTTAAAAATAATTATCGGCTTCAAAAATGAATAAAAATGTAAAAATAACCGAAAGTAATTACAGATAAACGTGTATTTTTGTTAAAGAAAACAAGAAAACCACATAACCTCTTTATATTCGAGAAAAACTAAATGTTCGACTATTTTACCAAATCGTTCGACTATTGTGCTAAAAAATTTTCAAGTCACACTTTTAAGATCAGAGCTACATTTTCACCTACTAAATTTTCAACATTGCAATTATTTATTAAAAACCAAGTTTGATGTTTGTTTTCACTAATTAGGAAAACATTTATCAAGGCGGCATTGGCATATTTCAAGCATTTTCTTAGATATGGGGGGTGGTCCACATTTGACGCATGGTCCACAATACCAGAAGTTACTCTACATGTATTTGGCTCTTCCAAATAGGTGTCTTTATAACCTTTCAATGTTAGCGACCCATATATTGGAGTCCGACCATCGAGCAGTTGAGATGTATATACAAATTACTACGGAATCAAGATTCGAAGACGGAAGGAAATTTTTCTTTATCACGCTCTTTCAGTGGACAGAAATATCTATTCCCATGCTCCAAGTGGATATCAGGAATATATGTGTGATAATCTGATAACTGATTTTCCTACCAGAATGGAACCGCTTAGAAGGTTGGAACGTCGAAAGAGTTGGCGACCTTTTCATTGACAATCATTGTAGAGGATATTCAAAGGTATGAAGTTTCAAAAAAATTCTTCGTTCCGCAAAGCCATATACAAAAAATCGCCCTGATTGAATGAGTTCTTTAAAAAAACTTATCATATGTTAGCAAGTTTCTTAACACTAGAACGCCGAAGGCGGTCATTTTGACCGCTTTCCAATTTCAAGTACAAAAGCAACTGTGCATTTAATGACACAATATGTTTTACCTTCTTTAAAGGTATCGAAGAAAAATCGAAAGGCCTACAGGGTGAAATATTAGCCCACCTAGTGGAGGATACACACCAGTCTGATTCTACAAAGTCTTGTAAAATATAATTAGTAGATATTTAATATTAAAATAGTCTTTCTTGTGAAGTTTTTATAAGGAGTGTTACACTATTCGATATTATGCAAGGTGTACTGGCGTTTCTGTTAATGTGCGTCCTACTAAAAGGTCTTAGAGACCTCTGGAACTTAATTGGCACACATCGTTCACTGGTTGTACGACACACTTGTTATATACCCTCCACCATAGTATGCAGGGTATATTAATTTTGTTTTTCCGTTTGTAACTCATCGAAATTATCATTTCCGACCCTATAAAGTATTTATATTCTTGATCCGTGTAAAATTCTAGACATGTCTGTCTGTTTGATCTTCTGAATCTAGCCTCTAAACGAATTGAGATAGATCGCCAACATTTTGCATATAGTCGTATTTTGTCTGCAGGTGGGACAAGTTCGTAGATGGACTATATCGGTCCACGTTTAGGCATAGCTCCCATATAAAATTGGGGGGTACAATTTTCGATATTTTGGGGTTCTTGAGCGTGTTTTTTAAATAAATTCGATATTTGGTACATCGGGTAGCCCCCATATATGGATACCCTCCAATTTTCGGTAATAAATCTCTAACAAGTACAGGTCGCATTTATGATCCGAATTGGGTTAAATTTGGCACAGATAATTTTTTTGGCGCAAGGACAAACTCTATTGAAATTGGAAAAAATCGGTTCAGATTTACATATACTTCCCATATATATTTTCGTCCGATTTAATGTAAATGATGCACCAAAGTCCCTATATATCTTTCGATTTGCACGAAATTTGGCACAGCGTACTGATTTAGATATAGCTCCTATATATTTTTTCGTCCGATTTAATGTAAATGGTGCGCCAATATCCCCAGATATCTTTCGATTTGCAAAAAATTTGGCAAAGTGTTCTAAATTAGGTATAGAATGGTGTGTGTTAAATTTCCTGAAAATTGGTTCAGATCAAGATATAGCTCCATATATATTCGTCCGATTTAATGTAAATGGTGTACAAAGTCCCTATTAGCCCCCATATATATTTTCGTCCGATTTAATTAAATGGTGCACCAAAGTCACTATATGTTCTTCGATTTGCACAAAATTTGGCACAGCGTACTTAATTAGGTCTAGAATGATGTGTGTTAAGATTCCTGAAAATCGGTGCAGATTAGATATAGCTCTCATATATATTTTCTTCCGATTTTCTCATCTCATTGAAATCGGTTTAGATTTTGATATAGCTTCTACATATATATTTTCGTCCGATGTTACGCCAAATTGACACAAATTTTGCACAACGTACTGAAGTTAGTATAACCTAGAGGTTGGATATAAATGCTTCAACAAGGTGGGTCCAATCGCCACAAAATTTTGCACTATGCTCTGAAGTTACAATAACATACCTATATGTGACCAATTGAAAAATTTAGTATAGATGGCAGAATGACATGTTTATGGATCCATTTTCATGTTAATGGTCCTTCAAAAATTCGACGTCTTTTAGGTTCATCTGTTGAATATGCCAAAGTGGTGAAGGGTATCATATAGTCGGCCCCGTTCGGCTTTACTACTTTCCTTACTGGTTTATATTAAAATAGTTATCTGATTTGTTCCGTGTGTTGGGATTGTCCCAAATAGGCGTAATCTACCTTGGCCTGGGGGATATTCTTTACTCGAAATTGTCAGGTGTCAGGTTTTACCCTACAAAGTATGAAATTCTAAAACGATTTAGTCATCTTTTGTAATCCATCCACCTTCTAAGGATATCGTGTTAAAAAAATCAAACCTGACGATAATGAAATATAGCGGCCAGGCTTTAGGCATCTCCCCATATAATGAATCCTCCTGAAGGAAAGTATTGAGATACAAAACTAAAATATTGGGTTCGAAATTAACATATATCGGCCATTAATTGGGTATAGCCCTTCAAGATAACACCAAATATTCTCTAATTCCTAGCTATGTAATCTACATTGGTCCTCAAATAATTTTGCACTCTAAAATGCTGTAGTTTGAGGATTTTATACACATGTTTTATACACATGTTCCATGCGTTGAGGTTTTCAGATTTTAGAAAAAAAAGCATTAAAGTAGCCGAAATTTGTATTTGGTGTATATAATAGTTAACGTAATCGGTTTATAGAACTATCGGTATAGGTCCACTTTTTGGTATGTTCCCTATATTTTCATTGGAAGTATTTGTCAGTATACCTATGGTGGAGGGTATCCAAAGTTCGGCCCGGCCGAACTTAATGCTTTTTTCACTTGTTTATTAATTATTTTTAAATCGACCAGAAGTGCTTTTATATTGAAGGACGTGGGTATATTCACACTATGGGAATGTAAATGTCCTAAACTTGTCCGGGATTATTAATTTTTGTGTAATAGAATCTCGAGTGCAAATATATCTCCCTACCTGGACTTTAATGATTTTAAAATTGTAATACTTAAGAGGGGGCTTCCACCTCTAGACGTTCTGGTAATATATACAGACAGTTCAAAGGTGGGAGAAGGCACAAATGTGGGGGTTTTCTGGGAAGAACTTTCTATCAAGAACTCATCCAAATTAAACGACAACTGTAGCGTTTTTCAAGCATAGATTTTAGCAATCGTGAATGCTTCTGATATAGACAAAGATCTGTTTAGTAGTGACTCCGTACCTGTGACTATATTTGCCGATAGTCAAGCGCCTCTTGAAGCAATCAGGTCATGTAAATCTGTTCTGCGGGATTTACGGCATTGTGTCAGGCTTGGGTTCCAGACCATAGCACCATAAAGGGAATGAGCTGACGAGGTTGCTCGATGTGGATCGCAGTGAATTAATATAACAATTGATGCTGCTGATAGGCATCCTCTTAACCCTTTTTCTATTGCCACCAAGGCAATATGGCTATTATTATTAGTTTATACCGGGTATTTTTTAGAGAACTTAAGAATAAGACATTCACATATGGACAGGCTCATACATGGCTACGCAATATATTCTTCATCTAGTTATATAACACAAAACATAACCTTTAAAATGATACTGCTAATTAAAACAACATACTCTCCGAGCGATCCAAGTGGACCCCCTAAACTTGTCTTAAGCCCAAGATATTTTGGATATTTTGGTACGATTGACCAACCCAAGTCTTCATTCTATAGTATCTTCATCTGAATCTTCTGCCAGCCATTCATCTTCATTCAAAAGAGAATAAAAAACTGTTTGTCCATTTTTAAATTTCTTATTTGTTTTTTTTTTTTTTTTTTTAAGCAAATGTGTGTGCGTCTGTGCGTGTGTTGTTGTTGAAGGCCTAACTTTCATATGCTTTATTTCGGACTGTATATCTATGGCAATCAAATGTCAAATTCATAATTTACTACATTTACTATTTCGTGCTAGGCCAAATTGGTCTTGCAGAAAATAGGAGAAGAGAACACCATTTTGGTTTTAACTCTCCTAAATTTAACTTCATTTTTTCCTACTTTTCGGCGTAAGGAAACGCTTTTCTAGCAACAATTGCAAAACTAGTACAATATAGTACTATATTGCAGGTTTGGGAACACAGCTAATATGAAACACCTTTGGTTCCTATTTGAATATGAAACTTTTTATTTTATTTTAAAACAAAAAAATAGGGACACACTAAGCCGAACCAACAACGCTACTGAGCAAACTGTCAAACACGCGCTCTAAAAAAATATGCCAAATTTGCATAATTAATTTAATTATATTTCTTTATTTGTTTTTCTATTTCAAATCGAAAAAAAAATCCATTGAATAAAATGTAGCTGCTTATCTCTGGGGGGTTATAGTTAATGTTAATATATTTCGAAATCAAATACAAAAAATAACAATAAAAACTTAAATAGATTTTTTAAATCACATTGTTTCTTAGGTAATTTGATTAAGAACACAAAAACAAAACTAAATAATATACTGAAATTTGTATGTTATTTGTTTACAGTAAAACCTTCCACAAGGGGACAAAATATTTTAAAACAAATAAAAATTTGAATTTTTTAATCATTTTCGCCATTAAAAATTCTTAATATGGTTTGGGACCTTCATATGGGTGCAAATCTTTGTACATTTTCTGCCAAGGCGTTTCTTATATTCTGAGGATCTCAGGTTAAACTATCTGGATTTTTTAATCATCTTCGCCATTAAAAATTGTTAACATGGTTCGGAACCTTCATATAAGCGCATATCTATTCTGAGGATCTCAGGTTAAACTATTCTGATATGATCCGTAACATACCGAAATCAGAGCGACTTTTACAGGAGGTGAATTCGATTTTTTTACCACAGAGAATCCAGAATGCCAAATTTCACCCTCTTTGGTTGGAAAAATTCGCCTAAGGACCTTTAAAATACCTAAAATTGGGAAGGATAGGTATTTAGCGCCTATGATAACACATGAACTTATTGTGTGTGGTATAAAAAGTGCCTACTGTCTTTCGATTAGGCAATCAAAAAAATCTGAGCCTCTTTTTTGTATGAACCAAAGAAAAAAATATTAAATGCGGATGTAGTTCGTGATCAATATAGACAGTAACAATAAATAAAAATAATAAAAAAAATGAATATGACAAGAGCTGGAATATTTCACAAAATTTTCATACAAACCAAAAACTAATTAAGAACAACAAAAATAACAAAAATATAAATAACCAAAAAATATATTTAGATAATGATTTCGTGGCGTTGATAACCTTTTGGAAATTTAGTGTGCGCCACGGCGACAGGAAAAAAAATGTCGTGGTCATTTATTAATGTTTAGAAATATATAGAAGAAAATGTCTGAAGTGGTCATAAGGAATTTCGAATCCAAGGTGATTTTCTTTTTTACGCAAGTGTTTTTTTAATGTCCACCCTTCTGTTAGAAATTGTGGGTATATTAATTTTGTCATAGAGTTTGTAACATTTGTTTATTAATCTGCAAATATAAGATATCGAAGGATAGTAGCAGGAACGTACGCAGGGTAGTGGCCCCAGTTTTCGTAATATTTTTTTTCAAGAAAGTTAACGTCCATCAAAATTGCTGAATCATATTCATGAAGATTCGGGGCATAAGTCTTCTTCCAGTTCTTGAAAAAAGTTCTGTAGACGATTTAGGTGGTAAGTCTGAGGGAATGCTACAATGAAGGTGCAATAAAAAAAAACTGAACCAAGTAAAACGCCATCATTTTTACATTTTTTTGAATGAAAGCAAACAATGTCGGAAATAGCATCAAATTTTAGAATAAATTTAGATTTGTTCGAATTGGTCACCTTTAACATGAATTATGGCCTTCAAACGGCCAACGAATGTGGCTCTGCGGTATTTTGGTCCATTCCCGGCGAAGCGCTTTGGCATTTTTTTAGTGCCAACCTTTCCAAAATACTCCAGACACAATAGACCAAGGGATTGGTATCCGGAGATTTTGGTGGCCATTGTGCGCTGAAAATGAAGCGAGGAACCTCATTTTGAAACCATTCTTGGGTGGCGCGTGCTGAGTGCGATGGTGCTGAGTCCTCTTGGAATGTCCAAAGTCTGCGGCCTTAATGTTTGTGTGCCCAAGGCTTTAATACACCCTCCAGAATATTTTCGCGATAATATTCGGCATTTATTCTGATGCCACGGCCGATTAATACGAGCGGGGAGCGACCATCTGCTGTAATGGCGGCAACACTATAATGTTTGTGTGCCCAAGGCTTTAATACACCCTCCAGAATATTTTCGCGATAATATTCGGCATTTATTCTGATGCCACGGCCGATTAACACGAGCCGGGAGCGACCATCGGCTGTTATGGCGGCCCACACCATGGCCGGCGCTTAAGTTCTGGTGGTCAACCGAAGGTGCACATTTTCAGCTGAACTTTGGCAAGTAAACACGATCATTTTAATTGTTTACAAACTGCTGGACAACTAATGTTTTCTCATCGGAGAAAACCGAATTCGGCAGTTCACCACTTTCGGCCAAGCGAAGCAACTCTTTAGCTCTTTTGATTCCATTTTCGTTCTGTTGCGGTGTATGCTCTTGCACTTTATGAAATTTCAATGGCTTTATCCCGATCTCATTTTTGTAATATTTGCCGAATGGAATATTGCGATATGTTCAGCTCAGCTCGGTCACTGTGACGCAGGTTTCTTTACTTTTCGAACCATTTCTGCTGATGTTGCTGTTTTCTTCCGTCCACTTCCTTGACGTCGGGCTATGCTACCATTATCACGGTAACGAGCGATGGTACGAGACACAATAGATTTATTCACATTTAAATGCTGGAGTGCTCTAACGATGGTCACTTGTGGCTTTCCAGCCAAATATAAAGAAATCACACTATCACGCTTGAATTGCATCACGAATAACTTTTTTTCTGGAAAATTCTCACCAAAATGCTTTTGTACGCTTATAAACAATGTAATGAGCTGTCACTGGAATAATTGTAACAGCTGTCAGACGAGTGGCTTAGAAATTACAGCTGTCTGAAGTTGGTTGCAGTTTTTTCATCTGATCTGATTTGGGTTGAACGATATTAAACGAATATTTATTAATAGTGCATACTTTTTGGCGCTTTAGCGAATCAGGGTAGAGACAGCTGCCTAAACATGCATGAGTAGTATTAGTACATATAAGCTACTAAATGACTCCCATTTTCTCTATGAATGCAGCTCATACAGGTTGCAATCTTCTTGAATTTGGTTACAGAGGAGCGAGAATCAGACAATACATAATCAGTTCCTTTCTGGTAGATTTTTCAAAATGAGCGACATCTATACTTCACTTTTTAGCACAACTTTTATTAGCACATTTTATTATAGTGCATGCTTTTGGGCGCTTACAGGTGATCAAATTTTAATTTTGGCCCGAATATATAAACTCACACTAGAACAACGTAGTGATGAAACTCTTATTGGCTGATTAGCGTTTAACTGTTAAAAAAATTGGTTCGAGTTAAATTACTCAGTTTGGATTTATTAGAGGCGATAAGGTATTTTTCCTCAAAAGGAACTAGGCCATTCAGTTAGTTCCATAGTTTCTTTTAGTTCAAATGTTCAAAGATGCACATCAGTGAACAAGAATATCTAGATGAACGATTGGAGCAAAATGAACTAGGTGAATGAGAGAAAAAAAGAACGATTGGGGAAAAAGAAACCATCATATGCGACATCTGTACTTCAACATCTATATTATTTATTCTCAGAAGCATAGTTGCAATTTATCCGGTAAAAAGTTTATCCTTCTATCTTCAAAAATAACAATTAGGTATAAATTATACAGATTCATTTGAGCGCCATCTGTTTTTGGATTATTAAATTCATATTTAGCCATATTTTTAAATATTGTGCATACTTTTTGGCGTTAGATTAGAAACAATCAACGATTGATCGTTGACTACAACCTGACTACAAATTGTACTTTCCACGTTTTTTAGAAATGCCTTCAAATACATTAGGCGTGGAGTTTTTTAAATATTTTTTCAAGGAATATCATAGAATTGGAATGGATCATAGTAGTATTTGTTCAATGACTAGGGCCTAGGCGTTTATTTTATAATACAATTGTTGAAAGAAATAGTATAACATTAGGCGTTCATATTTCAATAATACTATTTCAATGTCTATGAGATAGCTTTAGGCGTGTTTTTTATCATACGATTTTTTCAAGACTTTAGGAATGGATTCTTCAATAATATTTTTCAAAGCCTATGAGAGCCTTAGTCGTGAACTATTAATAATATTTTTTAAGGACTATCATGGCATAATGCGCGGGTTATGGGACGTGGAATTTTTAATAATATTGTTTCAGGGACTACCATATCATTTATCATCATCATTTGGGCGCCATCTTTATTTGAGCTTCTATAGGCATATTTATTAATATTGTGCATACATTTAGGCGTTTAAATAGAAACTATCAGTGCACCCAATAATAAATTGTTCCAAAGAAGTCCGGAAATTAGTCTCCATAATAGGTAGGGTATTGGAAAATTCAACCTGACCACAACATTTCCTTTTCACGTTTTTCACTCGTCACTTCCTTTTCTGCGATACAAACTTTGCTATTAAAAAAAAACGAAATTCTTGGCAGCTTGCGAAGAAGAGATCATCATTAGTTAAAATGTGTTTTTTTGCTATTTAATAAAATTTTAAAAGCAACAACAATAACAATTTTTTTTACTATCTAAATAAATATAATTTTTAAGAAAAAAATGTCACTAATATGCCATAAATTAACAAAATTCATTGCTATTGCTAAATCCAGCAACAGCAGCAGCAGTACAAACAAAAAAATCAGCCATAAAAATAAATATTTTCCATTTTCCGAGTGTGTGTATGTGAATGTTTTAAGTTATTTTGTTTAATATTTTTATTGTTGTTGTTTGGAAAATTCTACAACAACAAAGAATGGCGACAATCATAGAGTAGTCTGAATGGTGGTTCTTTTTGTTGTTTTTCGGAATTTTGTGCGGATTTATCTGACACAAACGTGTCGGATTTTTTCTGGTGACACACCAACACACGCACAGTGAAATGTCCAGAGAAAAATTATTGCTAATTTTTCTTTTCGAAAAAAAAAACGCGAAAACATTTTAGATTAATTGGTCGGGACATGTCGATGTTCGGTTGACATGCTGAGTTAAATTTATTTATAATTCATTGTGAAAAAAATTAAAGAAATATTTGCGGAATAAGCTGAATTATTTTTAAGGTTTTTAAGAGCCTTAGATGAGGATTTTTTAATAATAAATTTTCAAGGCTCCCAAGAGCCTTAGGCTTGGATTTTTTAATAATATTTTTTCAAAGCTCCCAAGAGCCTTAGGCGTGGATTTTTTAATAATATTTTTTCAAAGCTTAAGAGCCTTAGGCGTGGATTTTTTAATAAGATTTTTTCAAAGCTTAAGAGCCTTAGGCGTGGATTTTTTATTTAATATTTTTTCAAGGGCCCCAAGAGCCTTAGGCGTGGATTTTTTAATAATAATTTTTCAAGGCTCCCAAGAGCCTTAGGCGTGGATTTTTTAATAATAATTTTTCAAGGCTCCCAAGAGCCTTAGGCGTGGATTTTTTAATAATAATTTTTCAAGGCTCCCAAGAGCCTTAGGCGTGGATTTTTTAATAATATTTTTTCAAGGCTTAGAAGAGCCTTTGGCGTAATTTTTTTAATAATATTTTTTCAAGGCTTAGAAGAGCCTTTGTCGTAAATTTTTTAATAATTTTTTTACAAGGGTTAGGAGAGCCTTAGGCGTGGATTTTTTAATAATATTTTTTCAAGGGTTAGAACAGCCTTAGGCGTGGATTTTTTAATAATTATTTTCAAGGGTTAGAACAGCCTTAGGCGTGGATTTTTTAATAATTATTTTCAAGGGTTAGAACAGCCTTAGACGTGGATTTTTTAATCATAAGTTTTCAAGGGTCCCAAGAGCCTTTGTCGTGGATTTTTTAATAATAATTTTTCAAGGGTCCCAAGAGCCTTTGGCATGGATTTTTTAATAATAATTTTTCAAGGGTCCCAAGAGCCTTTGGCATGGATTTTTTAATAATAATTTTTCAAGGGTCCCAAGAGCCTTAGGCGTGGATTTTTTAATAATATTTTTTCAAGGGTCCCAAGAGCCTTAGGCGTGGATTTTTATACCCTTCACCACACTGTGGTACAGGGTATTATGTCTTTGTTTGTAACAGGCAAAAGGAAACGAGATAGACCCATGGTTCCTTTTGAGAATATGCATAGAATCACTTTTTAAGTCGATTTATGCATGTCCGTCCGTCCGTCTGTCTGTCTGTCCATGTATTTTTGTGAGCAAAGTACAGGTCGCATTTATGATCCGAATTGGATGAAATTTGGCACAGCTCATTTGTTTGGCCCAAGGACGAACCATATTGAAATTGGGAAAAATCGGTTCAGATTTAGATATAGCTCCCATATATATTTTCGTCCGATTTAATGTAAATGGCGTACCAAAGTCCCTATATATCTTTCGATTTGCACGAAATTCGGCACAGCGTACTGAATTGAGACTAGAATGATGTGTGCCAAGTTTTGAGAAAATCGGACCAGATTTAGATATAGCTCCCATATATAGTTTCGTCCGATTTCATGTAAATTGCGCACCAAAGTCCCTATATATTTTTCGATTTGCACGAAATTTGGCATAACGTACTGAATTGAGCCTAGAATGATGTCTGGTATGTTTCGTGAAAATCGGTCCAGATTTAAATATAGCTCCCATATATTATAGATTGATTTTGCGTAATTGACGCACCAAGTAACCAATATACAACGTATATTGTGCAACCAATGCACAACGTACAAAATTGAGCATAGAATAATTTAGTTGGGTTTTACAGACCTAGCCCTACGGATGGCCTATTGATATTTGTTCCATTTGTTCCATATTTTGTTCCATTGTAACAAACGAATGACATGTTTATGGATAGATCTAGGTCGTTTCACATTTAGATGAATATCACATATTTTATTTCATACAATTTCATGATAATAGTCCTGTTTAAAATATACCCATAGTGGTGAAGGGTATCATATAGTCGGCCCCGTCCGACTTTACTTCTTTCCTTACTGGTTTAATAATAATTTTTTCAGGCTCCCAAGAGTCTTAGGCGTGGATTTTTTAATAATAATTTTTCAAGGGTCCCTAGAGCCTTAGGCGTGGATTTTTTAATAATAATTTTTCAATGGTCCCAAGGGCTTTAGGCGTGGATTTTTCAATAATATTTTTTCAAGGGTCCAAGAGCCTTAGGCGTGGATTTTTTAATAATAATTTTTCAAGGGTCCAAGAGCCTTAGGCGTGGATTTTTTAATAATAATTTTTCAAGGGTCCCAAGAGTCTTTGGCGTGGATTTTTTAGTATTTTTTTAATAAAAATTTCCCTGAAATTCTTGCCCACTGTTCCCCCATTACAATGACCAAAATATGTCACAAATCTGATAATAAATAGGATAGACTAAATGTCAAATAGTAAGCATGAAAGCAGAGAACAGAAAGATTTGTCGGAGGATAAACAGAAAAACAAAACACCACAGCTCATTTTTCCGTAAACATGTAGTGTGGAAGTCCACCCACCCACCTACCTATTATTTTCACTTCACTTCTGCCCCGTGCATGTCAGTCACATGTTATGGAAACTTAAAATTCTCTTTAAAAAACAAAATGATGACATGGATTACAGCAGAGCAGAGAACAATTCGGACGGTAGCATTTGTCGCCTTCACTTGGTTTTTCGTGGAAAAATGTCCAAAGAAAATCTTAAGATGAAGTATTAAAATTAATTTCCTGTAAGACATGTGAGACATGGATCTTGGAAACGGAACGAATGTGAAACACTTTTCGTAATCATGTCATTTGGGAAAACAGTGTTGGGTGTTTTGGGGAAAACTATGACAACAATAACAACACCATTATCAGACTAAATGGTCTAGAGTTGTCTGAAAGATCCGAAATCGGCGATCAAAAGTGAGAGGCAGCGAGCAACATATGTTGGTGTTTCTCTTTAATGAAACACAGTGACTCAAAGAAATTATTTTCTTAAAAAAATATTATTAAAAAATCCAAACCTAAGGCTCTCCTAAGCTTTGTAAATATATTTTAAAATTCACGCCTAATGCTCTCCTAAGGCTTGAAAAATTATTATTAAAAAATCCAAGCCTAAGGCTCTTGGGAGCCTTGAAAAATTATTATTAAAAAGTCCACGCCTAAGGCTCTTGGGAGCCTTGAAAAAATATTATTAAAAAATGCACGCCTAAGGCTCTTGGGACCCTTGGAAAAATATTATTAAAAATCCACGCCTAAGGTTCTTGGGAGCCTTGAAAAATTATTATTAAAAAATCCACGCCTAAGGCTGTCCTAACCCTTGAAAAATGATTATTAAAAAATCCACGCCTAAGGCTGTCCTAACCCTTGAAAAATGATTATTAAAAAATCCACGCCTAAGGCTCTTGGGACCCTTGAAAAAATATTATTAAAAATTCACGCCTAGGGCTCTCATAAACCTTGAAAAAATATTAAAATTTCATATTTAATTTTTTTTAATTAAATTTCCTTTGAGCCACTGTCCCCCGTTATGGCCATAAATAGAGTCATCAGCGTCCATCACTCAGTAAATCGCTGATGTTTAATGGTTCCAACAACATTTTTTGTTTTTCGTGTTTTTTTTCATTTTTGGATTTCGTGGACTTGTGCTAAATGTTGTAGCAGCATTATAGGTGTCATCTGTGGAGGTGTTGAGATGACGATGTGTTTGTTGTTTTCGGTGTTTGGTTGTGATCATTGCGTAGTTGTTGTTGCTGCTTTATACGTTGTGACGTTTTGTCGTCTTTTCTGCTACTGTTTGTCCATCATCTTCAGAATTTTACACTTCCTCCATGCATGGAGGTGGCATCAGCAGCAGCAACAGCGGCGGCGTTATTCAGCATATGACCAGACAACTGGCCATTGTTTTTATGTTGGAGCGGTAGCACCACTGCTGCTGCAGCCTTCACCATCAATATAAAAAGTCTTTAGTTGTTGCCTTCCTCCTAAATTTATTTAGAATTTCAAAATGTTTCGCTTTTCTTGATGCGAAGTCGCCTTGCTACCGAAAAAAGAATTGTTCGGGAAAAAATAAACCCAACCTGAAGAAAAAAAATTCTGAAAACAAAAAGTTCTTCATTCTTTATTTGTGAAATGTGTGTGGGTGGTTGGTTGGATTTTTTAATGTTGTATAAAGTGTTAAATATTGTTGTTGTTATTTTTTATATTTATTTATTTTGTTTTTATACAACATAAAAAATAAAAAAACACACACAATTTGAGAATTTATGGAATCGTAGTTTTTCTATTTTAGCTGTTTGCCTTAAAAACATTTCGAATACTTTATGTGAAAGGAAAAGTGTTTGGACATTTTTTTCATTGGGAGGCAGGGAAGGGGAATGGGTTTATGCTATTTCCACTTCTGTGTGATATTAATTTAGAAATAAGATGTGACAAATTTTAATTTGTTGTTATTTTGCAGAAGTGTGAAGTGGGCATGGAGGTAGATTTCCTCATACTCATTTTTTGTTACGAAAATTAACACAATCATTAAATGAATGAGTTTTTGGGGTCGTATGGACTCCAGATACACAACATATTACAAAGAGTAATATATTTATATATACATATTAACATACCAGTGAATATTTCAAAATTCCGGATTTAAGGTCCTAAAAATATTATTAAAAATCTATGCCTAAGGTCATACAAATATTATTAAAAACCTACACCTAAGGATTTCAAAGTCCTCTAAAAAATATTATTAACCAATAAGGAAAGTTCAAAAGTCGGACGGGGCCGACTATGTGATACCCTTCACCAATTTGGGTACATACAAGAGATGCTCATATGTACAATATCCTTTAGATAGGGCAAATATGTATAACATCTATATATATAAATGGACGTCTTTGAACAAACGTGGCATCCACAATTTGGATGCAAAATTTCGTGAATATAGAACAAACATAGACTCCTCGGTGCGCCATTCGCAGGAAAATATATATGGGAGCTATATCTAAATCTGAACCGATTTTAACAAAACTTGACAGGTATCAATTAAGATCTAATTCAATACTCTGTGCAAACTTTTGTCTCAATCGGAACAATATTGGGAGTTTCGTGCACCATTTGCCTAAAATCGGACGAAACTATATATGGTAGCTATATCTAAATCTAAACCAATTTCAACAAAACTTGATATACATCAATCTAGACCTACTTCAATACTCTGTGCAAAATTTTTTCTCAACCTAAAATCGGACGAAACTATATATGGGAGCTATATCTAAATCTGAACCGATTTCAATCAAACTTGATATACATCAATCTAGACCTACTTCAATACTCTGTGCAAAATTTTTTCTCAATCGGACCAAAATTGGGAGTTTGGTGCACCATTTACCTAAAATCGGACGAAACTATATATGGGAGCTATATCTACATCTGAAACGATTTTAACAAAACTTGACCTGCATCAATCAAGACCTAATTCAATACTCTGTGCAAAATTTTGTCTCAATCGGACCTATATTGGGAGTTTGTTGCACCATTTACGTAAAATCGGACGATACTATATATGAGAGCTACATCTAAATCTGAACCGATTTCAATCAAACTTGGTATACATCAATCTAGACCTACTTCAATACTCTGTGCAAAATTTTGTCTCAATCGGACCAATATTGGGAGTTTGGTCCACCATTTACCTAAAATCTGACGAAACTATATATGGGAGCTATATCTAAATCTGAACCGATTTTCTCAAATTTCAATAGGGTTCGTCCTTGGTCCAAATAAGTGACATGTACCAAATTTCATCCAAATCGGATCATAAATGCGACCTGTACTTTGTTCACAAAAATACATGGACCGACGGACGGACATGCATAAATCGACTCAGAAAGTGATTCTATGCATATTCTCAAAAGGAACCATGGGTCTATCTCGTTTCCTTTGGCCCGTTACAAACATAAGCACAAAGACATAATACCCTGTACCACAGTGTGGTGAAGGGTATAAAAATCTACGCCTAGGACCTCGAAAAAATAATTTTTAAAATCTACGTCTAAGTCTTTTTTTGAAAGAATAGTTTAAAACATGAACGCTTAAAGAAAAAATATGTTTAATAGTATTCCACGCCAATGGCGCCAAAGTGAAAGAAAAAAGAATGCTAGAGTATCAATTTTATATTTGTCAAATGTCGATTTCTTTTGCTACTTAACGATGGACATCTACAGAGTATAAGTTCGTTTGTTTCCTGCTCTTTCTCATCCTCACATAAACGGGAATAATCCACTTTATTGAAGACCAATTTAATTTTTATTTCTCTCTTACTATGAGGCAGAATGGAAATAATTCTACGAAGTCAAAAATCTGGCTAGATAGTTCCAGATTTCAGAATTGACGCTGATCGATGTATGCTATTAAATTTTGGCCAGCAGTGTTCGTTTGATCACGCTTTGCCACCGCACATGACAACCGTAGGTCAGTAAGGGTAGGATAACCGTTACATACAACCAGTGTACGATCTCGGGTCTTAGTCCACAAATCTTACCTATTAAGTTTTTGCAAGAGTAGAGCGCTATTGAATCCTTCTTAGTGCGCTCTTCAACATTCCTATTCCACGTTTGCTTGTGGTCTAGAACTGTTTCTAGATATTTTGCTTCTAAGGAAAGGTTTATAGTTACTCCACCCAAATATGGCAGACGGAAATTTGAGATCTTACGTTACTTAGTGAAGAGTACCATTTCTTCGTGGGGTTTACCCCAAGACCATTGACCTGGGCCCAGTTAGACCGAATTGATAAGGTACTCTGCATTATATCAGAGATAGTCGACAGAAATTTCCCCCGACTAACAGGACTTCATCATCGTCTAATGCTGCATCCTTTATCTTAAGATGGTCGAATTTTACAAGAATTTCAAATATCACTAAAAGCCATAGGAGAGGAGAGACAACCCACCCCTGAGGCGTTTCTCTGTTGATAGAATTCCTCACGTAACTTCCAGCATTCTCTCAATCAGTTCTTTTAGGAGAGAAGAGAACGTTGGATAGCAGAATGGATAGCTTAACATTATTGAAGATTCCTTCAATGTCGATAAACGAAACCAATGTGTAACCGGAATTTTCCATATTATTCTCAATGTGTCCGACCATCTCATTAGAAATACCATAAATTTTTATCGAAACCAAATTTGAACAGTATCCACAGATTTACCTTTGATGTAGGAGTGTTGAGATTTTTAAATATTGTTCAATTTTATGATATTCCTAATTTCAGGGTCTAGTAACCTTTCTAGTGTATTGAGTAGAAAGAAAACCAGTAAGGAAAGTAGTAAAGTCGGACGGGGCCGACTATATGATACCCTTCACCACTATGGGTATATTAAACAGGACTATTAACATGAAATTGGATGAAATAAAATATGTGATATTTATATAAATGTGAATCTACCTAGATCTATCCATAAAGTATGTAAATCGACTTCAAACAAATATAAATAGGTCATTCGTTGGGCTATGTCTGTACTTCTAGAAAACGCAACTACGTAATTCTATGCTAAATTTTGTAACTTGTGCAAAATATGATGTCATTCTGACTAACCTGAGGATTGTGATGCCCAATTTACTTGAAATCGGGCGAAAATATATATGGAAGCTCTATCCAAATATTAAGCGATTTCAAAAAAACTTGTCACAGGTCAGGTTATACTAATTTCAGAACGTTTTGTTCCTATCAGCCTATTGGTTCATTGGTGCGTTAATTACTTAAAATCAATATATAATAAAAGGGAGCTATATCTAAACCTGGACCGATTTTCACGAAACAAGGCAGACATCACTCTAATCTCAATTCAGTACGTTGTGCCAAATTTTGTGCAAATCGAAAGATATATAGCGACTTTGTTGCACCATATACATGAAATCGGACGAAACTATATATGGGAGCTATATAGAAATCTGGACCGATTTTCTCGAAACTTTGCAGACACCATTCTAGGCTCAATTCAGTACGTTATGCCTAATTTCGTGCAAATCGAAGGACATATACGGACTTTGGTGCACCATTTACATGAAATCGGACGAAACTATATATGGGAGCTATATAGAAATCTGGACCGATTTTCTCAAAACTTGGCAGACATCATTCTAGTCTAAATTCAGTACGTTATGTCAAATTTCGTGCAAATCGAAGGATATATAGGGACTTTGGTGCACCATTTACATGAAATCGGACGAAACTATATATGGGAGCTATATCTAAATCTGGACCGATTTTCTCGAAACTTGGCAGACATCACTCTAGGCTCAATTCAGTACGTAATGCCAAATTTCGTGCAAATCGAAAGATATATTGGGACTTTGGGGCACCATTTACATGAAATCGGACTAAACTATATATGGAAGGTATATCTAAATCTGAACCGATTTTCTCAAAACTTGGCAGACACCACTCTAGGCTCAAATCAGTACGTTATGCCAAATTTCGTGCAAATCGAAGGATATATAGGGACTTTGGTGCTCCATTTACATGAAATCGGACGAAACTATATATGGGAGCTATATCTAAATCTGGACCGATTTTCACGAAACTTGGCAGACATAATTCTAGACCTAAATGATTAGGCTATACCAAATTTCGTGCAAATCGAAAGATATATAGGGAGCTATATCTATATATATATGGGAGCTATATCTAAATCTGAACCGATTTTTCCCAATTTCAATAGGGTTCGTCCTCGGGCCGAATAAGTGACCTATGCCAAATTTCATCCAATTCGGATCATAAATGCGACCTGTACTTTGTTTACAATTTTACATGCACAGACAGACAAACAGACGAACGGACGGACATGCATAAATCGACTTAGAAAGTGATTCTATGCATATTCTCAAAAGGAACCATGTGTCTATCTCGTTTCCTTTTGCCTGTTACAAACATATGCACAAAGACATAATACCCTGTACCACAGTGTGGTGAAGGGTATAAAAACTCGGCTTCCCGGCTTTCAGAATGAAGATCACAGTTACCTCTTTTCATAGACTTGGTATCTACGATAAGAACAGATAAGTCCAAAAAATCGTCTGCAGTGTGGCTAATTTGTAGGGTTGAAAGCTATTTATTACCCATACCAGCTTTGGGTAGTTTATAGTGTCCTTTATCAGCTTCTCCTCTTCCTTGGTTCGAACCGTATGCTGATGTACACACCGTCGTTATGGTCCATACAAACAGGGAAGTAGGTTGATGCTACAAGATCAAGAGTCTTTTCACAGCTTTCTCAACATCCTCAATCGTGACTTAAGATTGTGGATGCTGTTATAGCTTTGAACTTATCCCAGGTTGTCTTCCGTGGATTCCTATAAGGTTTATGTTTTTCTCAGGACGTAGGAATCTGGAAAAGTATTACCCTATGGTCCGAGAAGGAGCATTTCTCAGATACTTTCGAGTTTGTAACCCCAGATTCGTCCATATTAGTGAGGGTTATGTCAATGACTTCGCCGCTCACTCTATTTACGAACGTGGGGTTTAGCAACCAGCACCTTTATATGGTTAAGATATAATCTAAATGGCTATATATTGGCATTACGAAGTAACTGCATATTTTAGGATCTTGGTGAGTAAATAACATCTTCTTCACAAGACTCTGTTTCTGCAAACTCCTCATACAAAACTCAAGCGTATTTTTCGGTGTATTTTGTATTTTGTTTTCTGCTGGTAGCAATTTACAGTGGCATAGCCTATATATAAAATATTTTTAGTCGGCCCCGTTCGACTTTGGTCCTTTTTCTTTACAAGTTTAAACAGGTATGCTCGTCTATATTCATTGACGTGAATAATTGGAATTTTAAAAATGCCGAACAACATAATACGAGTTTATAATCCGTAAATAAATTCTAAGCAATGGTTTATTATGCTTTTGAAAAGAGTCAATAAATTCTGTTCTGATATTGTTCTCTGCTACAATACCATTCATATTCCATTGAAACAAAACACGAAGAGTCAAATATTCACTTGAATTGTAACACTTGTGTCAATCATCATATAAAAACCCCCACGAATGAAGACACATTTCCCGAAAAACAAAAAAATAAAATCGAACAAACAAAACCGGCAGGTTATCAGTTTGTTTGAATTCATTCAATATTGGAATTGTGTTGAAATGTGTGCTGGCTGGTGATCTGTTTGTCCTTCGATCATTTTTTTGTACGGTATAAGCGATACTTTATGTTTCATTGTTTCAGCAAATTGAAGAAGAAGAGGACTTACACACCGACACGCACAGGGAATGCAGCTGTCAGTGTCATTTGTCAAAAAGCAAAGAAATTGGAAATACATAATGACACTTGTGTCTTTATGACGTTTTCGGGTATCGTTGATGATGATAAAGTGCAAAGTGTCAAAGAGTATTCGTCACCCCATATTCGTCAAATATTGAATAGTTGAAGAAAATTGAAAGAAAAGAAATGGTTTTTTCCTCTAATTGTGTAGAGAGGGAAAGAGAAGTATCAATGGCATATTTTCCAGGATTTCATTGGATTTATTTTTTGACATTGAAGATTTTAATTGGAAATGATGAACAAATGGACGAACAGACAGTTGGATACGACTATAAAGATGTAGAACTTAAATGCGATCGAACTTATGGGGTCTCTGGTGAAAAACGGGTTTGCAAACGGTATGATCAAGTTAATATACATTCCAGCTTATGGTTAAGGGTATAGTCTATGAACAAGGAAAACTCATTTCAAAAAGGGTTAATACTGTAAATAAGATTGAGAAGCGTGTTTTTTTTTGTAAATTTCTAATTACATTTCGAGGTCATTGTCTGCTGGTATGGGAAGTATATGAAAATCCAAGAAAAAACCTCTAAGGAAAGTAGTAAAGTCGGACTGGGCCGACTATATGATACCCTTCACAACGTTGGGTATATTGTACATATATATCCTAACAATTTCACCTCGATGTTCGCTTGAAGGAACATATACATGCCTTTTTGCAACCTATGATAAATTTAATTTCATTCGGGCAGATTTAGAGTCGCTTGAGTACAATGGGACATATTCATAGAAATAGATTTATAGCAAACTAGATACGCGATATTCGGTATGCCGCACTGTTAAAAATTTAATCTCAATTAGACACACGTTCGAAATATAGATGGAAGCTATGTCTGCAACTGCACCAATTTCATCAAAATGCAACGTGCCAATCGGACAAACATTAGGAGTTTAGTGCACCTAAAATCGGACGAAAATATATATTTGGGTGCTATATCTAAATCGGAACCGATTTCCACGAAAGTTAGCACACATTATTCTAGACTCAATTCAATACGCTATGCCAAAATCGAAAGACATTTAGGGACTTTGGAGCACCATTTACCTTAAATCGGACGAGCATATAATGGGAGCTATATCTAACTGTGAAACGATTTTCACAAAACTTAATGCACAACATTTTAGACTCATTTCAGTATGCCATGTCAAATTTCGTGTAAATCGGAGGATATAAAGGGACTTTGGTTCACCATTTACATTAAATCTGACGAAAATATATATGGGAGCTATATCTAAATCTGGAACGATTTTCACGAAACTTGGCGTACGTCATTTTAGATTCAATTCAGTATGCCATGCCAAGTTTCGTGAAAATCGAAAGGCATATAGGACTTCGGGGCACCAGTTACATTAAAACGGACGATATACATATATTCATTTTTTACCCTACACAACTATGTTGTCAGGTTATTATAGCATTTTATACCCTACACAATTATGTTGTCATTATACCTACACAACTATGTTGTCAGGGTATTATAGCTTTGTGCAGTCCCAAAAATTTGTAACGCCGCGAAATATTGGTCCCCACCTTTATGTATACCGATCGTCATATCTCGACTAGCTGAGTCGATCTAGACATGTGTGTCCGTCCGTCCTTCTGTCCATTATAATTTGTAAACACTATACAGGCCACAGTTATGGACCAATCTTCACGAAATTTTGCATGTAGGACGAGTTCTGGCCAATCAAGACCCCTATTGTTTTTGGTAAAGATCGGTTAATATTTAGGGGATGAAATGGACCAAAAACTTTATTTTTGGCTGATTTTCTGGTCGCTCCAAAGGCAGCAATTATGGCCCAACATCACGAAATTCTACATGAAAAAGGGGATCGGGCCAAAGAGCAACCATGCCTGTTTTGAAAAAGATCTGTAAATATTTAGCGGGTCAAATGGACCCTGACTTTTGTGTGAAAAATTACAAAATTTGTATTCTATGGCGTATACGTTTATTCCTGAAGGACATAGACCCGAGAAGTTGATAGTATGTACTCGGATGTGGGAGTTACACCTAAATATTTACAGGTGCTTACGTATTCAGATATTATTTAATAAACCATTACCACACTAGAGGGCGGCAATATATCTCTGATCGCTTTGAAATGTTCCATAAGGTTCCAGTTATGGTCAAGGACAATGACTATAATTTTCGGTGATGATCAGATAATAATTTTGGGATGAACTGGGCCGAAAACTTGATTTTTTGTGTTTTTTCGAGTCGACCTATATGCCACAATTTTATGCTGAACATAACAACACAACCCACGGTGTAGGGAATATGGGCAAGTAATTAGAAGGACTGTACTGAATATTAGTAATATTCGCAAAATATGTTAGTGTAAGGAAGATGTGCTGTTGACAAGAGGGTGCAAATATCACGTAATATTGCTCAGGCCCGGAATAAAAATCTGCAGAAAGTTAGAGTTCCATGGTAGTTGTGTATGGTATCGTATGGTCGGCCACGTCCAACTATACTGCTCTGCTCATTGGTTTATTATGTGGAACTGTCGGATTCGTCCGAATTATTTTCGAAAACCTAATATATTTATCTCAAAACTGTAAAAAAAATAAATTCGGAGGAAGAAAGAACCGGGTTTCCAATTTTTTGTCCCAGATATTCGGATAAAAAAACCCGACAATAGTCCGGTTTAATAAATTTAGTACGTTTGTTGAATAGTTTTCTAATGATATGTATATAAGGCATTGAAACCGGTTTTATTATTTGAATATTCGGTTTTCATATACTCACCAAGGTTTTTCATCCCCAATAGAAATTGTCCACCACCCAAAATCTTGTTGCGCAATGTTATAAAATGTTAGAAAGTTTCGTCATAGAAACTGTTCTCCAAAAAATGCCGTTATAATAATATTTCAAACAAATGATAACCCCTACGAAGATTCGAAACACTCAAAAAATACCCCACCTCTACGGGATCATTTAAATTGTAATAAATTTTCCAAATCCCCGATAATGTAATCCAAAACAAAAGTATTAAAATCCCCATGAAACGTCATTAAACAGGTGCAGGGATTTCAAATCAACAAAAGGCATTAAAAGGTCTCAGACACAACTTGTCAAAAAATTCCAATACACCAAAAATCCCAATGACATTTTTCCGATAAGCAACAATCACTAAATACAAATTTTAAACCTCTCGCTTACTCTCCATGCCACTTTAACGGAATATTCCATTTTCCCATAAAAATCCTTCACAATTGAAAAAAAAAAATATTCAAATATCTCAAAGTGGAATGAGAAACCGAAAAATCAACAATTCGTCGGGAACAGCAGGTACTGATGTTTTCTACGAAAACAAATTTCCATAAAATAACCATTAAATTAGTAGAAGACGAAATAAACACAAAACATGTTAGGGTGTATATTAGTGGAGTATTGAAAATCCATTAAAATCAATGGGAAACCACCTCTTTGTCAAAAAAAAAAAAAAAAAAAAAATCGAAAAGAACTGTCACATAAATTTTAATTATGAACTAAGAATATGAAACCCCTCCGAACAAATTTCATGTTTAACGAACTATTATCGGCTGCAGTGCAAGGGCAACGACAACAAGTGTGTTGTCACCGTTACTTAAGGAATATCGGTTTGTTTTAATCACTTGTCTGCCTTTTCCTCTCCTTGTTACTAATTTTCATCCACCAATTTTTTTTGGGTGCAACATGTGAGGCTTCATTTGAGTTTTTTTTGTTTTAAAATTTTAACATAATCCTTATTTAGAAAGATTGAAAATGAAAATTTATTTCTCAGTTTTTTAAGAACAAATTTTGTAATTCTAAAAACATAAGAGCCCAGTAAAGGAGGATTGGGGAAGTTTTGACACTTCTTTCAACCAAAGTGGCTACAATTTCTCATTGGGTAGAAAATATCTCTACCAGAAGCATTGGCACAAGTTTCAGGGTAGACCTCATATAACCACACCTCCCATTATTCGGTATTTTTGAACCCACATTTTCTATAATTTTATATTATGGGTTCTCATACGATATCAAATCTTCCTACCAAATAACAGTGAGTGGTTTCCGACGGGCCGACCATATGATACCCTACACAACGACATTTGCACCTTCTTGATCAATTAGAGATCAAAAGTTCCTCTTTCTTAACCCAAGCATAGTGTCCGAGTCATGTTTTATTCGGAACTAGAGCAATATTTCCCGATACTTGCACCCTCTTGACCGGATAGAGATCAACAGCTCCTCTCTCTCTTACCCTGGCATATGGTCCGAGTCATGTTTCCCCGGAGTGAACACTTACGCTATAAGATTGCTATTTTGCACACAAAAGACTTGGTTCATTTGAGTTGCTAATTATTGACCGATCCGATGGCTAGATCCCCTTCTTCGAGTAAAATTTTCTGCGCGACTAGGGGACCAGCAATAATTATTTCGGTCCATTTCATTCTTTAAATATCATCAGATCTTTGACCATAGCCTCAATGGTCCGCGGGATATATCTGCTCGTAAGAATTTAGGTGGGGTCCTCAACGACGAGAAGTCGATATTTGAATATTTTGAGGGGGTTTTTCTCAATTTTACCCGTTTTATAAATATCCGGTTCAAAAATTTAGTAATACGGTTCTTTCTTCCTCAAAATTTATTTTTTCGTATTTATTTATGTTGTCTTTAGTGACCCCACCTAGCTTCGGTTCAATAAATTAAGGACAAACCAGTAAGGAAAGTAGCAAAGTCGGACTGGGCCGACTATATGATACCCTTCACCACTTTCGGTACATTCTACATATCGCCAGCTAAAATGCAAAAAGGCGTAACTAACAAAAAATTGAAATTTGACTTTTTGAATGAATATTGTGAATGTCAATAAACTACATGTGTTGACAACGTTTTACACGTCTGCGGTCAAAACAGGAGCCTTTATTAACAAAAAACAAAAAGACGTAACTACAAGTGGATTTATTTGATAAATGCAAAAAGGCGTAACTAACAAAAAATTCACGTTTTTCCTTAATTGTTATGACTGCCATTAAACTAAATAACTACATTTGTTAAAAAAATATGGTCTATTATTCGTCATATGCAATATCTCCCTGCTTTTCTGGAACCTATGCTAAGTTTCATTTCCATCGAGCAAGTTTAGAGTCGTTTGCGCACAATAGGACAAATTTACATCAAATCGGACGAAAATATATATGGCAGCTATATCTAAATTTGAACCGATTTTCACGAAACTTAACACACATCATTCTGGACAAATCGAAAGATATATAGAGACGTTGGTGTGTCATTTCTATTAAATCGGACGAATATATGGGCAATATTGCCAATTTTTTAACATAGCTGAAGCGGAGGTTCACCCCTTTATAACTCGGGAACTACTTATATGAAAAAAAGTGAATAGTTTTGGGTTAATTGATCTGTCGTTGCAAACTGTTCATGATATTGACCTCCAAACTTTATTTTGGTGGAAGCTGTGTCTACTTTAATGTAAAAAAATGTGTAAAAACACGTTGAGGCGAACCAGTTTTTTATGTTCTCTATCGATTTGTGACTAAGCCACTCATTGCACGGTCTTCGTGTCAAAATAAAACTAAAAGCCAACAAAATGGGGACTACGCCCCTTATGTATCATTTTTCAAAATTTTAACTGCATCTACCTTTAAATGATGCTGACATTTTGAAGCTCGATTTTGAGTGTTTTTTGAATTTTACTTCTAGCTTTAATACGCAAACAGGAATTTATAAAAATCGATTATAAGATTGTTGTAGTCGCGAATCTGCGTAATTTGATATGCATTTTGTGTATGTAGTATGCACAGCTTCAGAGTAATACTCATCCAAAGGTGCGAATTTTGTGCGATCAAATTTCTAAAAACCTATTTTTCGGGTCAAATTTTTAGATCTGTCAACTGAATGATATGGGTACCCGCGATCAATAAGGTTTTTTACGTTTCGGATGATATAAAATCTTCTTCGTGAAAATCCATCTACTAGAACGGCGGGAACTGGCCTTCCAAAAACACGAAATTTGGCAAAAAATGTTTTTGAAAATATCGCGGATTTATTTGCGTTTTCTGTGTATCATTTCGGCTTCAATAAATGACATCATACGGATTTTGAACTTTTTCGAAAAGAGAACTTTAAAAACTTCAGCCGAAAGAGAGATGTACACAATTTATCTCAAAAATAGATTTTGCTGGCACATCCATGGTTCTTAATGGACCACATTGAAATGGTACAGATTGATGTATTTTTTAGGGTGCACACCGAAATCGGATGCGCGTTAATGGCATATGGAGTTTTCGGAAATTATTCGCGTTTTACGATTTTTTGGGTATTTCAATGTAACGTGCCGCACATCTTAGCCGTCAAATGAAATTTCGCAAAATATATATAGATTGGAAGATAAACTTCAGTACTTCCTGGAAACCGCATGCGCATCAAATGATTTTGAGAAGAACGCGATTTAGACGCAATTTATCTCAAAAATAGTGTGAGCTGGCACATCCATGGTTCTTAATGGACCACATTGAAATCGGTATAGATCGATGTATTTTTTAGGGTGCACACCGAAATCGGATGCGCGTTAATGGCATATGGAGTTTTCGGTAATTATTCGCGTTTTACGATTTTTTGGGTACTTCAATGTAACGTGTGGCACATCTTAGCCGTCAAGTGAAATTTCGCAAAATATATATGGATTGGATGATAAACTTCAGTACTTCCTGGAAACCGCATGCGCATCAAATGATTTTGAGAATTACGCGATTTAGACGCAATTTAAAATGTATATTTCATAATATTATTTTATTTTAAGATTTATTCCTATTTATAGAACCCTAAGATTTATCGGAAGGGTCTTGATATAATCCGCAAGGCGTATACTTATACACAAAAAGTAATTATTATTATATATGTCAATTTTTCGGCGAAATTCGTGTAAAATAGCAGAATAACCCCAACATTTCGTGCAAATCGAAAGATATATAGGTACTTGTGCCATTTACATAAAATCGGACGAAAATATATATGGGAGCTATATCTAAATTTGAACCGATTTTCACGAAACTTAACACACATCATTCTAGACTCAATTCAGAACGCTATGTCAAATTTCGTGCAAATCGAAGTATATATAGGGACCTTGGTACACCATTTACATTAAATCAGACGAAAATATATATGGGAGCTATATCTAAATCTGAACCTATTTTCAAGAAACTTAACACACATCATTCTAGACTCAATTCAGTACTCTGTGCCAAATTCCGTGCAAATCGAAAGATATATAGGGACTTTGGTGCGCCATTTCTATTAAATCGGACAAAAATATATATGGGACCTATATCTAAATCTGAACCGATTTTTTTAATGAGCTGTGTAAAATTTCATCCAATCGGATCTAGTTTGAATCGGACATGCTTGAATCGATTCAGAAAGTGATTTTTTGCATATTCTCAAAAGGAACCATGGGTTTACCTCGATTCCTTTTGCCTGTTACAAACATATACACACAGACATAATACCCTGTACCATTTGTTACTTGTTTATTATTCGCATCGTCACATGAATGCTATGAAAAGCGAGCTCTTCGAAACATTTCGCTTTGTAGAAAAGTAGACCACATGGAACATTTGCTCGGCTTGTAGACCGTTTGAACTTCAATATTGCAGGAGTTCCTTTGGGTTTCCAAGGAGTAGAATATAATAGCATACCACCTGGTCTTCTATAGAATGAACGGCTGCGTGTCTTTCGAATAAATAGAGGACCATTTGATGTTCCAGAAAATACAAAATCACAAGGACTTCAATAGAATACAAAAAACACGAAATTTCCTGTTTTATGGAAGACAAAGTGGTTTTCTATACATGTCGGCACCTATCTTGTAATTTGCCAATACTATAGAAACTCAAGTCTTCCCTATGCACTGCTAATGAAGACAACTATTTGTTCCGGAATATAAATATTTAAATCATGATTGTTTTTTTTTTTTTTTTGGTTTGCTGTCCGTTTTGTTATTTTCCATTTTAATGGGTCAATAGTTGAAATATTTTAATATTTATAAATCGTGCTGGTGATAACATGGCGATGAGCGGCAGCGAACACACCATCAGCGGCAGCGAAATGAATGCACACCATCACAAAAGGAAACCTCCGGGTATGTGTGTGTACGTGTTTGGACACACAATATTCTAATGATGGACTTGTGCAATCGTATGACCCGACCTGATTTCCTTTTGCAATTATAACAACAACAACGACGACGACTTAGTTTAATAGCCTAAAACTGACTAGCTGTCTTATGTTTAAAAAAAATGTGCTTCTTCGTTTTGTGGTTCGGCTCATACTCATTATATTCAATTCTAGATAATGTGATTTTAAAATGCAACAACAACAACTACAACAACAATAATAATAACAAAATAATAAATGCTAATACAAAATGTTAATTAGATTAGCTAAGTTGATCGGACATACATACACAGGACCATAGAATATTTTGTTTGCAGGCCATTGAGTTCGAAGCGACAGCTCGATTGACAGCCACATTAGGCGTCACATTTCTGACGGCTACTATTGGGGAAGTGACGATTTAATTTTTCAGATTTGTTTTGGTTTTCTGGTTTTTAATTTGCCATTTATTATAGAATACGATGCGAGGCAAAGATTATAAATTGGATTATATGCCTTGTCCACAATCGATGTCAAAACGAAGGTATTACAAATGTGAGATGCATATGGGTATTTGTAGATGATTTTTAGAAGATCTTAAATCTATAGATATGTGTAGAAGTCCCGAATAACACAGATTTGAAGATACTAAATGACAAATGTCACAACCATGCTGACTAGAGTTTTCACTACGAAACTTTCCCTATGTATCGGACTCAGAAAGATAGTTCAGTTGTTCGTTTACCTAAATATTGGAACTAGTTCATTAGTTTTTTTTTCAGTGAATATTTTGAACAAATTGAACTACAGTCGAAATCACTTATAACGTGGTCAAGGTACCACCGAAATTGGTCGTTATAAGCGATATGACATTGTAAACTATATAAAATAAAGGGCAGAACATTTCTCGGGCCTTTTGGATAAGTCGTTATAACCGATTTATCGTTATAAATGGTGCCATTATAAACGATTTCGACTGTAGGTACCGTTGGTCCAGTTTTTTCTTAATATATTCAAAAAAGTATACTTAAAGTATTTGAATCTTTAACCTCAGCCAATATTTGTAGTACATATGTCAAAAAACTGGCACGTCCGTCATTCTGTATGTCTTCAGGCTGTCTGTCATTACATTAACATTTTCCTTAATTAGCAAAATGCATTAATATGTATTCTGCATTTTTTCTGATCGGCGTTATCAACAAATTGCCAACCCGCCCCTGTTCATAACATGAAGTGTAAAGAAAAAATAAAATCACAAGGTCCAAATTTCAAAGCACAGTAGAACCATGTTATACTCTCCCCAATCATAAGGGGTCATTCTGAAGAAGTCATAAAGAAATAATAAGCTTTCCGAAAATTCTGTGCGACAATATAAGTTCGAGTCATAACATGGGATAGTAGATCATGAAACGCCCTTATAAACCGAAAGGGTAATAACGCATCGAATAACATCGAACTATCCTTCACTTCTTTAAATACCCTAGCGGATGGGATATTCGGAAGAGTAACACCATGGAATATTTACGGAATCCCCATATTTTTTGAACGTTTTCAACCAAATTGGATAATCCAAATTTAATAATTTGAATTATGATTGGGTGGAAAATCTACATACCAAAAATTATCAATATTGACCGAAGTTTCAGAAAAGGCCCAATATAACAGTACTCTCCAATATTGACAGTAGTTTGATATTTTTGGTTCCTTTTGGGTTGGAAAATTCCACAACTCAAAAATTCAGCTTGAGCCCGGCTGGGATTGGAACCCTGGTTCCCATGGCATCTGTTGATTGTTGTCCGGCGCTTTAGTGTTCATTCCTTATCTTCCTAAGGTTGCACAATATGCAGTTGTATAATCTGCTCTGAAAAGGAATGTTTTGGTGTGATGCCAAATGTCCGAACCTTTACACGGTTGAATTTAATTCATAGATGCAATTCGACACAAATACAACATATCAAGTAACGACATTTGTAAGCCATATGGTGGGAATGTAGTATCTCTCTGGCTTTCCTTTTCATTGGAACATCGATCATGTAGCTCATCTGTAAAGAGAAAGTAATAAAAAAATAATTATTAATATTGACCAACGTTTCGGGGTAGTCCCAAATATGAGGACACCACCAATATTCGGCACATTTTCAATCGAATTGATTATAATTTGATATATTTGGGTCTCAATGGCTTTAAAATCTCCTTACCAAAAAGTATCAATAAAAGGGATAGCCACCATATAAAGATACCCTCCTATATTCAGTATTTTGGGTCGATATTTCAGTGTTCCCCCAATATAATGGTAACGTCAATTTTCGGCATTTTGAAAGCTTTTGGGCACGGTTTGGTATTGTAATTTGGTATTTGAATGTTCTTACAAGGATGTTAAGTTCGGCCAGGCCATAATATGTAAAATTAATGGTGCTTCTAGGAGAAAACTCATTTTGGGATAGGACCTTGAATATACAGAACCAGTAAGGAAAGTAGACAAGTCGGATTGGGACCCTTCAGTCGACTATATGATACCTTTTACCACATGGGGTCTTTGGCCCTTTTCCAAAGAACATTGAGATGCAATTTAACGAAGCTGAATATGTGATCTTTATGCCTATCTGGAACCTATGGCAAATTTCATTTCCATCGGGCAAGTTAAGAGTCGTTTGCGTACAATGGGACAAATTTGTGAAAAACGATTTAGAGCAAACATGATAGACGATATTCGGTAGGCCTCACTCTTCAAAATTTAATCTCAATCAGACACCCGTTTGAAATATATATGAAAACTGTGTCTGCATCTGTCTCAATTGTGCAAAATATAGATTCGTTGTGCAAAATTTCATGTCACTCGGTGCATCATTTACATAAAATCCAAAGAAAATATTTATGGGAACCGAGGTACGATTTTATATTAACTTCAGTACATTGTACAAAATTGTGTATCAATCCAAACTTTGGGTCTTTAGTGCACAATTTACATAAAATCGGAAGAAAATATATATGGGAGTTAAATCTAAATGTAAACCGATTCTCACGAAATTTAGCACATATCATTCTAGACTCAGTTTTGTACTCTATGCCAAATTTCGTGCAAATCGAAGGATATTTAGGGAATTTGGTGCACAATTTACATAAAATCGGACGAAAATATATATGGGAGATATATTTAAATGTGAACCGATTTTCACGAAATTTAGCACATATCATTCTAGACTCATTTCAGTGCACTACGCCACATTTCGTGCAAATCGAAAGATATATAGGGACTTTGGCGCACTATTTACCTAAAATCGGACGAAAATATATGAAAGCTATATCTAAATCTGAACCGATTTATCCCAATTCCAGTAGGGTGCCAAATAAATGAGCTGTGCCAAATTTCATCCAATTCGAATCAAAAATCCGACCTGTACTTTGCTTACAATTTAACATGGACAGACAGGCGGACGGACATGCATAAATCGACTTAGAAAGTGATTCTATGCATATTCTCAAATAGAACCATGTATCTATCTCGTTTCCATCCTTCCACCACAGTGTGGTGAAGGATGGATCGAATTTGCATTTGCGAAACCTTGGTCAAACGGAATGAGGTAGACCAATTTTTTAAACGGATGGTGACTGGAGATGAGAAATGGATCACATACGACACCCTGTGCCAAAACGATCGTAGTCAAAGAGCGGTGAAACACTTGAAACGGTGGCCAAATCAGGACTAACGGCCAGGAAGGTTCTGCTATGCATTTGGTGGGACTGGAAGGGGATTATTTATTATGAGTTGCTTCCATATGGCCAAACGCTAAATTCTGATATCTACTGTCAACAATTGGACCGTTTCAAGATAGCAATTGACCAGAAACGGCCAACAGGAGAGGTGTCAGGACAACGCAAGTCAACACACATCTACAGTGACTCGCTATTTTTCTATTCCCATACAAAGGTGACGTTCGGCATGTTCAGGGTCGTAGCCTAATTTTATTATCTCAGTGTTTGTAATTCTGTATTTCGCTTTCTTGTTGCAACAATTTACCGTGGCCTAGCCCTTATATTGAATTCTCAATCGATTTTAGATATTTTGAATGCCCATGTTATGGTGAAGCGTAAAAAACTTAGAAAGGTCGTCATTTTTACTTCTAACCATGTATGAATGAAATTTGTGGCTTTTGGTAACTGGGTTCTGTAGAATCCACATGTTGTCTAGGTCCATCCAGCCAAAAAAACGTTTTCGTCATTGAAGATGGGGATATCAATGATTAAAATGAGGTTTTCTGAATACATCGAGGTCTCGTTTACAATGTATTGTCCTAAAATAAAAACCTTTAATTGGATTTACATTAGAAGCAGTGAATCAATGACCGAAGCCTATCTCACTACGACTTGTTGTGTTGTCCTTATGATTTTTGTTTAACATTAGATTCGTTATAACTTTATTTTACTGTAACGCAAATTCAACAACAAAATATTGAAAATTCAAATACGTATTGATTGATTAGCCAAAGTATTTTGTTGTTGTCTTGTGTTTGAAAATTCATTGTTGTTGTTGTTTTTGTTATGTGTTTAGAATATAAACATTTGATGGGGTTACGATCTTTGTTCGCATTAACAAAATGAAGCATTTAACGGATGTTGGTGCTGTTATTGTTCATAAATTACTATTATTTAAAAATAATTTATTTTTGATTTGTAATATATACCACTTTATAATTACAATATTATGAAACTGGTTAATTGTTTTATTGGGATAAGAGGTGATATTTATATTAAGACGTTTATCATAATTATCAACTGAAATAAATTTAAATAAATAAGTAAATCGATGAGAATCTACGATAATTTATGTCAACGGATATATTTACAGATTTACACATGTTGGCGTCCAACGTCAAATATTGTGAACTCTATGTTTTCTAACCGAAAGTATTCCCATTTAAGGTGGAACAACGTAGCGCATTGTTAACATATCCACCTTGATTCTAAGCCTGTCAATATCACATCACTTTTTTAAGGATTTTTTTAATTCTCTTTGCAATGCTGTGTAGATTTCTTAGTATTTCAATACATAGAAACATCGGTAAAGGTGGTGTCGTTCTATGTTTAAAATGAAGCTTCGAAATAGTGAGGAAAAATGCTTCCATAGCATTGACCTTAAATTGTACGCATTTGCTTTCAAATGGTGCCCAATGGTTGAAAATCAGCTAAGATTAAAACAGATACGTAATAATGGCGCCCAATCGTTTCTATAAATGCCGAACAAGCTAGAACTTCTATAAAGACGCCCTTCAGCTCGTCTCTAAAAACTCCCTTCAGCTCGTCTATAAAGACTCCCTTCAGCTCGTCTGTAAAGACTCCCTTCAGCTCGTCTATAAAGACTCCCTTCAGCTCGTCTCTAAAGACGCCCTTCGGCTCGTCTATAAAGACGCCCTTCAGCTCGTCTATAAAGACGCCCTTCAGCTCGTCTATAAAGACGCCCTTCAGCTCGTCTATAAAGACGCCCTTCAGCTCGTCTATAAAGACGCCCTTCAGCTCGTCTATAAAGACGCCCTTCAGCTCGTCCATAAAGACGCCCTTCAGCTCGTCTATAAAGACGCCCTTCAGCTCGTCTATAAAGACGCCCTTCAGCTCGTCTATAAAGACGCCCTTCAGCTCGTCTATAAAGACGCCCTTCAGCTCGTCTATAAAGACGCCCTTCAGCTCGTCTATAAAGACTTCCTTCAGGTCGTCTATAAAACTCCCTTCAGGTCGTGTATAAAGACTCCCTTCAGGTCGTGTATAAAGACTCCCTTCAGGTCGTGTATAAAGACTCCCTTCAGGTCGTGTATAAAGACTCCCTTTAGGTCGTGTATAAAGACTCCCTTCAGGTCGTCTATAAAACTCGCTTCAGGTCGTCTATAAAGACTCCCTTCAGGTCGTCTATAAGGACTCCCTTCAGGTCGTCTATAAAGACTCCCTTCAGGTCGTCTATAAAGACTCCCTTCAGTTCGTCTATAAAGACTCCCTTCAGCTCGTCTATAAAGACTCCCTTCAGGTCGTCTATAAAGACTCCCTTCAGCTCGTCTATAAAGACTCCCTTCAGCTCGTCTATAAAGACTCCCTTCAGCTCGTCTATAAAGACTCCCTTCAGCTCGTCTATAAAGACTCCCTTCAGCTCGTCTATAAAGACTCCCTTCAGCTCGTCTATAAAGACTCCCTTCAGGTCGTGTATAAAGACTCCCTTCAGGTCGTGTATAAAGACTCCCTTCAGGTCGTCTATAAAGACTCCCTTCAGCTCGTCTATAAAGACTCCCTTCAGCTCGTCTATAAAGACTCCCTTCAGCTCGTCTATAAAGACTCCCTTCAGCTCGTCTATAAAGACTCCCTTCAGCTCGTCTATAAAGACTCCCTTCAGCTCGTCTATAAAGACTCCCTTCAGCTCGTCTATAAAGACTCCCTTCAGCTCGTCTATAAAGACTCCCTTCAGCTCGTCTATAAAGACTCCCTTCAGCTCGTCTATAAAGTCTCCCTTCAGCTCGTCTATAAAGACTCCCTTCAGCTCGTCTATAAAGACTCCCTCCCTTCAGCTCGTCTATAAAGACTCCCTTCCCAGCCCGTCTATAAAGACTCCCTTCCCGCTCGTCTATAAAGACTCCCTTCCCGCTCGTCTATAAAGACTCCCTTCCCGCTCGTCTATAAAGACTCCCTTCCCGCTCGTCTATAAAGACTCCCTTCAGCTCGTCTATAAAGACTCCCTTCAGCTCGTCTATAAAGACTCCCTTCAGGTCGTGTATAAAGACTCCCTTCAGCTCGTGTATAAAGACTCCCTTCAGGTCGTCTATAAAGACTTCCTTCAGGTCGTCTATAAAACTCCCTTCAGGTCGTGTATAAAGACTCCCTTCAGGTCGTGTATAAAGACTCCCTTCAGGTCGTGTATAAAGACTCCCTTTAGGTCGTGTATAAAGACTCCCTTCAGGTCGTCTATAAAGACTACCTTCAGCTCGTCTATAAAGACTCCCTTCAGGTCGTGTATAAAGACTCCCTTCAGGTCGTGTATAAAGACTCCCTTCAGGTCGTCTATAAAGACTCTCGTCAGCTCGTCTATAAAGACTCCCTTCAGCTCGTCTATAAAGACTCCCTTCAGCTCGTCTATAAAGACTCCCTTCAGGTCGTCTATAAAGACTACCTTCAGCTCGTCTATAAAGACTCCCTTCAGGTCGTGTATAAAGACTCCCTTCAGGTCGTCTATAAAGACTCTCGTCAGCTCGTCTATAAAGACTCCCTTCAGCTCGTCTATAAAGACTCCCTTCAGCTCGTCTATAAAGACTCCCTTCAGCTCGTCTATAAAGACTCCCTTTAGCTCGTCTATAAAGACTCCCTTCAGCTCGTCTGTAAAGACTCCCTTCAGGTCGTCTATAAAGACTCCCTTCAGCTCGTCTATAAAGACGCCCTTCAGGTCGTCTATAAAACTCCCTTCAGGTCGTGTATAAAGACTCCCTTCAGGTCGTCTATAAAACTCCCTTCAGGTCGTCTATAAAGACTCCCTTCAGGTCGTCTATAAAGACTCCCTTCAGGTCGTCTATAAAGACTCCCTTCAGGTCGTCTATAAAGACTCCCTTCAGCTCGTCTATAAAGACTCCCTTCAGCTCGTCTATAAAGACTCCCGTCAGCTCGTCTATAAAGACTCCCGTCAGCTCGTCTATAAAGACTCCCTTCAGCGTTATAAAGACTCCCTTCAGCTCGTCTATAAAGACTCCCTTCAGCTCGTCTATAAAGACTCCCTTCAGGTCGTGTATAAAGACTCCCTTCAGGTCGTGTATAAAGACTCCCTTCAGGTCGTGTATAAAGACTCCCTTCAGCTCGTCTATAAAGACTCCCTTCAGCTCGTCTATAAAGACTCCCTTCAGGTCGTCTATAAAACTCCCTTCAGGTCGTATATAAAGACTCCCTTCAGGTCGTGTATAAAGACTCCCTTCAGGTCGTGTGTAAAGACTCCCTTCAGCTCGTCTATAAAGACTCCCTTCAGGTCGTGTATAAAGACTCCCTTCAGGTCGTGTATAAAGACTCCCTTCAGCTCGTCTATAAAGACTCCCTTCAGCTCGTCTATAAAGACTCCCTTCAGGTCGTCTATAAAGACTCCCTTCAGGTCGTCTATAAAGACTCCCTTCAGCTCGTCTATAAAGACTCCCTTCAGCTCGTCTATAAAGACTCCCTTCAGCTCGTCTATAAAGACTCCCTTCAGCTCGTCTCTATAGACTTCGATTTGTCCATAGAAACCCCTTCTGATCATTTTAAACGACTCCCATTCAGATTAAATCGGCTTTCATTTAAATATCTTTTAAATTCAACCTGCTCTCTATCAATAAATGAAAAAAAAACTTTTACATTTAATAATTTGTTGTCTTTTAGATCAAACACTCAGATTAGTTTCTTGGAATCGATTTGCCTCTCCAATCGCTGATAATAACACAATTCAAATTCATAATGACAGAAAAAAAGCTCCGTTTTTTTTATATTCATAATAAATAAATTACTAGATATCTCATTCAGCTTCATTAAGAATGTAAAATAGGAAGGTATCTATTCTCCCCCCTCCCCTGCGCCCCTCACATTTTTTAATGTTCCATAAAATATTAACGAAAATACGGTATTAAGGTGACAGCGGCAGCAGCATCAGCCGAAATGACATCCCTAGCAACAGCATTGTCAATCCCTAGTAAATTCTCTCTCCCAGTCTCTCTGATTGAACATATTATGGCCCCATGCCGATGACGTCAACCTGACCTGAGTATTACACAACAAATGTGAAAGAGTCGATGCGGCTAAGCCCTTTTGTTTTTCTTTTAGTTTCTTACTAGAAAAAATAAGTCTAGTGTAAGACAGACAGACAATCGATGTTGTTCCAAAACAAAAAATATTCAAAAAAGAAATAAAAATGAAGGCTATCGTAAATAATCACCATTAACATAATCTATAGAAAGGCAGGGAAGCTGAAGACAACAACAAAACTGTTCACTGATGATCAAAAATGTACAAAACAGACACGAAATTTTTGAAATGGTCATAATCAGGGAATGATTGGAATTGGGAATGATAGCCAAGTTTCAATTCCAAAAGACAGTTTTTTCCAATATTTCTTGGAAGGCCTAGAAGAGTTCTAATTCAATATCAATACCTATGTGACCGATTATGGTCTCACAATTGAATATCCTTGTGACAAAACTAAACGAGGACCAGCCTGGTTTTGTTATTGGATTCTTGTCACTTCCAGACACAATATTGAAAAGTAAAGTTATCGAATATGTTTTTCTTGGCATCCTTCTCCATTTTTACGATGATTTTTGGTTTAACAGACTGTTGTTATTTTTTATGAAAGCAGGTGAACTTTATGGAAATACTTTTTTATATCTAATTGATATTTATTTGACAATAAAAAATATTCCACGAGACAGTAAATCGTAATATAGATTCAGTAAAAATATTCGTATTTGAATTAATCCAAATATTATACGAAAGTTATTATTTGTATCTTATCTATACTAATATGGTCATTTCCGACGAAGACCGAATTATCTATGAGTGCTAACTGATCTAATATTCCATAAAAGGTAACTGCAGACTGAAGGTCTTCAGAGGCGTTTAGACGAGCTGAAGGCAGTCTTTATAGAGAAGCTTAAGGGAGTCTTTATAGACGAGCTGACGGGCGTGTTTATAGACGAGCTGACGGGCGTGTTTATAGACGAGCTGACGGGCGTCTTTATAGACGAGCGGAAGGGAGTCTTTATAGACGAGCGGAAGGGCGTCTTTATAGACGAGCGGAAGGGCGTCTTTATAGACGAGCGGAAGGGCGTCTTTATATACGAGTATATGTTAAAGTGCTGAAGGGAGCATTTGTGGACGAACTGAGAGAGCATATCGAGACGAGCATGATGGAGGCCTGAAGTGAATATAATTTTTTAACAAGCTTAAAGTCAGACGGAGGGTGAAGATCGGAGTCTATAGGATTTTCAGGTATTTCTATGGACGATATTAATCCATGTGTTATTTAATATCAAACTGAAGATAGTATTTATGGATTTGTTGAGGGGCAGTACATTTAAAAACATGACATCTTTATTGTAAACTTGAAAGCGGAAGGACTTTATCGACTCGGAATTTTTTTTTCAATATTTTCAACTGATCTGAAAACCTTAACATTTTCTTATAGGTCTTCACGAAGACCAGCATAAAGCAATTATTTGTCAACAGAGATCCTATTGACCTATGTTTTAATTTAAAACTGTTGGGCGTCATTTTTATTTATTTCATATCTAACTACAATATCAGCAGAGATTTTATTGATTTTTTTATTGATAAATTGGCTGGCTTGTGACAGAATTTTCGTTCCATATTTCCAGGCGCGTCGGTCTTTTGCGCAGTTTTTCCAATTTGTAAGTCCATTTTCGGCAATGTTATCTTCGACTTGATCTTTCCGTCGTATTCGTGGCCTTCCCCTTCTGCGTGAACCATCAGCTGGTTCGCTTTTATATGCCTTCTGGGCTGGGGCATCTTCATCCATTCCTCCAACATGCATCGACTATAACATGAACGTAGTCAATACGTCTAACAATATCGATGTCCGAGATTGCTGGTACAACTACTGGTTCATTCAAAGGCGATATTCACCGTCAACGCAGATCGGTCCATAGATCTTTGGGAGAATTTTTCTCTCAAACACTCCAAGAGCTGTCTCATCTGCTTGCGTGAGTACCCATGCTTCAGATCCATATAACAGCACGGGTAGTATCAGCGTCTTGTAGAGTGTGAGTTTTTTTCTGAAAATACGTTTCTCCTCTCTACTTTTCTCCCGATAATTCTCCATCGCATTACGTGTTGCTACTGTCCGCAGGGTTGCCCTATACGCTGCGTTGGCCAGGGCAACGAAAATATTCTGTTTCCAGGCGCTCATAAAATATGTCTTTGGTATGTTCATCTTTATCTTCGGTCGGAGCATGGGCGCAAATGAGACTGATGTTTAAACGGATTATAGCAATTCGCTCATCTACTGGAGTGAATCTGGAGACGAGGTCTTTTATTCTCCTGTTAACCATAAATCCGCAGCCAAATTCATGTCTCGTTTTAGGCAGCTATAATACAGGGCGTAATCATCTGATTTACTTACGCCAGTCCCTTTCCATCGCATTTCCTGTAAGACAATAATATCGGCTTTGTACTTCTTGAGTACATTCGCCAAAGCGAACACTGCGCCTGTTCTGTACAACGTGCGCACATTCCAAGTGCAGATTCGCAGATCGTGGTCCTATATACGTTTGCGGGGGTCGTCAACATTATGGGGGTTTGGGACGGGACTTCAGATCCCAAAATATTCAGATTTGTATTATGTTCATATATAAGTGTCCATTTCGACCATGATTTTCCAATGAACATTTTTTGCTAATAATTTTTTTAAACGTTCATCTCCAAGGCATTCTAACCTCCCTCCCAATACCACAAAAACATTAACGCGACATAACGGTTAACTCAGAATCCCCATTAAACAGCAAAAAAAAAAAAAAAAAAAAAAAAAAAAAAAAAAAACAAATAAAATCCCAAAGTCGCTAATATGATGCAACACCATGATCAGCACAAAAAACCAATAAACACCACACACCGCAAATCACACTCAACTCAACCAACTATCAACTGCAACAAGAACAACATCAAATAGAACTTTAAGTCGAAGTGACCACAGAAACCTGGATGGAGTTGTGGAAGTCGGTTTTTTTTAAAAAACCAAAAAAAGGAAAACAGAATTCTGGACAATGTTGGCGTTGACTATAAATAGTAGGAAGACAGAAAAAAAATAAATAAAAATTGCCACGAAAGGAGAGAGAAGTAAATGCAACAACTAGTTGGGAGTTGCATGTATGACGATGATGCTTTGGGGTTCCTCGTTTTTTCTTCTTCTTCTTTCTTTAACGGATAACACCACAGATTATGTTTAGATTTGAAAATATCAACAATGGATTTTTCATTTTGAATTTTTTTCGGTTTGTTGGCTAGCTGCTACAACAGGTTGATAGTCAGGTGTTGGTTGTGTGTTCGTTCAGAGTCATGCAACATGTGTGCATGTGTATGTTTGGCAATGTGTTAAAAACGTGTTACAAATGTTTGGTTTTGGTGAGGGGGTTACATAGTGTTGTAGGTAAATGGTATGTTACCCTACGCCTGTCAAAAATTTTAGAAGTTCTAAGAACACCTGGAGGAGGTCTGCTTCGTCAAACTACTTACGAAGACATCATCTAAGCTAAGAAGAAGGAGTTTTCTTATAACATCATTGGTTCTCCCGCTGACGATGTTCAATGTTCGGTGCTGACGGATAATTTTCGATTAGAAAATGTTTTCTACGTTAAACTAAAGATTTTTAAATTTGTTGCGTTGGGCGCCACTTTTGTCCAATTAATGAAATCTACTCTACTGTCCACAGAAAAACTGTGATATGTTTTAGAAGATCTGAGGAAAACTGAGATGCCAGGAATATTGCCGAATTAATGAAATCTCCCATTTAGATTAAGGAATTGCCTGAACGATACCGAACTTGATAGATCTTGAAAAAATTGTTGTGGAGGAGTTTTTCTTATTCTCTGGAACGGTAAAATTTCAATAACGACTAAAGATATTTTAAGGAACTAAGTAGAATATTCTTAGGATTTTTTGGGCTACAGCATGTCTAATAAAATGATTTCGAACATTTTGTCAGAATGTCTTCGGTCTATAGGTGACTGATTTCATTGGGAATGTTTTGTGGAAATATCTCCGAAGGGATCAGGTACCAAAATTTTTTATATTTTGCGGAATATAAATTAGTATCGGTGTGACCGGGTTCGGACGGGGTAAACCGCATTCATTTCTTACTAGTATACGTCTCAGACTGGCTTACCCGACCCATAGACTCCTACCGAGGCTCTTAGTCCACAGTCCTGGCTTGATTAGACGAAAATGTCCATAAATTCATTTTGTGCTACGGAATAAAATGCTTGGGCAATATTAGTGGCGCCCAACGTCCAATTGTTTTTTTGTACCCTCCACATATTTTAGTGGCGCCCAACGTTGTATTATACCATCCACATAAGGTGGAGCGTATGTAAAATCCTCCTGTCTGTCTGTTAAAATCATGATAGAGTTCGCAATATTTAAAATAGAGCTTTGCTTTTTAATTAATACATTGCTACTCCTAGGAAATTTGCTTTGAAAAAGTTTCCGCATTTGGATATAACCTTCCTATACAGGACTCGGTCATTTCTCTCAGTCGTTAAACAAACTCAAAATGATAATGAGAAGCTTGGTTACAAATGAATTTTTGCCGATAAAATAATTAGATATCTGCTGATATTAAAATACAAAAATCGATTAAATAAAAAAACGGCGCCCAACCGTTTCAACATAAAAAGTAGAAATGCAACAAAAATTTAACGATTTTTGCTGAGATAATTAACATGTCTTCATTCAGCTCGTCTAGATGCTCTTCAGCTCGTCTGGATGCTCTTCAGCTCGTCTAGACTCCCTTCAGATCGTTTAGATTCCTTTCAGCACGTCTAAACAAACTTCGGCTCCTTTATAAAGACTTCCTTCAGCTTGTTTATAAAGACTCCCTTCGCTCATCTGAAAGGACTCCATTTAAGGAGTATTGCTTATATATTGGATGTTGGGCGCCACTAACGACTCAATATACTTTGAAGGAACTGAAAAAAATAATCTTAAAATTTTTGGCCGCTGTGTGCGGAACAAAAAGTCCTCTGTCTATAGAAGAATCCGTAGATGACCTGCAAAAGGACATCAGTCAATAGAAGAGAATTAGAATGTCCTGTGGCCAAAGAAGAACTTCAGAAGGTCCTATGTTTACGATTGCATTTTAATTTCGGGTCCATTTAATATCGAAAGTGGTCAGAAGATATTCTTAGAATTCTACAAATAACGTTTTGGCGCCACTAACGGCTGGTCGTCTTCAATAGATGAAGAACTTCAGAAGGTTTTGCATCCACAGACGTCACACAGAAGGTCAAAATAGTACCTTCAGAGGGCCCTCTGCCTTTGGTTGGATTTTGCATTTACAGACGACTCAAAAAGGCTCCTAGAATGTCCTCTGTCCAAAAAATACCATTGAATTTTAATGTCGGGCGCCATTTAATATCGAAAGTTATCAAAACAAATTGTATCGTCCCTATAAGCAATGCCCTAAAGCAACTAAGACGAAAGATTTTCAGTCAAGAGAGCTTTTAGAGTTCCTCTGTCCAAAGAAGACCTTCAGAAGGTCCTATGTCCACAAAATAAAGATTAGTATATTATACATTTTACTACCAAAAGGTCTTCAGTCAATAGATGAGCTTCAAGAGCCTTATGAAATATCATCTGTCAAAAGAAAACCTTCAGAAGTCCCCAATCCACAAATGAAAAGAAGCAATATTCAACCTCAAGAGCCTTAGAATATCCTCTGTCCAAAGAGATTGCCTCTTCAGAAGGTCCTCTGCCCACAAAAGATCGGTGTAAGAAGGCCCAGAAGGTTTTTTGTCTACATATGACTTTTGGAGAAACTTCAGAAGGCCTTCTACAAAAGATCGGGGTAAGATGGGCCTTAGAAGGCCTCCATCTACGAGACCCTCTTTTGGTCTACTGATTATAGAATATATTTGTCTGTAAGATAACACCAAATATTCTGTCGCAGAAGACCTTCAGAGGATCAACTCTACATAATATATATTCAAAAGCTACTCTGTCTATGAAAGATCCGCCTATAGGTCTATTAGAGGGTTTTAACATCTCCTCCATCTATCGAAGAAGGGTTTCTGTCTTTAGAAGGCGCTGAACTCTTCAAAGGGTCGTATAACCATAGACGTGCTTCACTATCCACTATGTACAGAAGAGCTTCAAATCATTATCAATCTATTGAAGATACTCAGGAAGGATCTCAGAAGTTGTACTGCTTTCAGAAGGTATTCTGCTCATAGAGGTCTCACAGAAGTGTTTCTGTCTATGAAATAGATACGTAAAAAAGCAATAGATACGTAGAAGGTCTTATATCTCCAGAAGAACCCTTAAAGTTCTTTGGTCTATTGAAGTCCCTTAAAGCTAGTCTATCCCCCTGTAAAGGCTCATGTATCTATTGGAGAAGGGTTTCTGTCTATTAAAATTCCCAAAGACTCCACTATCTATAAAATAACTTCAAAGGCTCATCTATCTATTGGAGATCATTAGAAGGGTTTCTGTCTATAAAAAACCACTATATATATTGGAGATTAAATCCCTAAAAGGGGTTCTGTCTCTCGAAGATCTTCAGATGATATTTAGAACGAACCTCAGAGAGTACACTATCTACTGGAGAGCTTTCAAAAGCTCCTCAAAAGTCTCCAGCCTATAGAAGGCTCTCAGAAGGGTTTCTGCCTTTGGAGAATACTAAGAAGTTCTATAGGTAAACCTCAGAAGGTCTACTGAAAATTGAAGGTTTATATGATACCTTCAGAAGGTATCCTCTTAAAATATATTCGCAGAAGGTTTGTAGAAGATCCTCATAATCCTCCCGAAGAACCTCAGGTGTTATTTAGAAGGCCTTCCTTCTTCCGTCCATAAAAGAACCTCAGAGAGACCTCCATCTATTGGAGAGCTTCAAAATCCCCTCTAGATCGTAGAAGATCATCAAAAGGGCCCCCAGCCTACAGGAGGCTCTCAGAAGGTCATCTGTAAGACACTCAGAAGGTCTAATATTTATAGGTAAACTTCAGAAGGTCTTCTGTCAATTGAAGGCCAAAAGCAAGTAAATAGGAGACCATTAGAAGGACTCCTCTTAAAATAAATCCTCAGATGGTCTATAGAAGATCGTTTTTATGTTTCAAAGTTTCTTATCTATAAAAGTCCTGTAAATCGTCTCCATCTTCTAGAAGACCTCTTAGTCTGTAGGGTACCGACATAGAAATAGAAATTAGTCTCAGACATTTGTCTGCATGCGACCAGGTGAATAACTAGAAGATAGTTTCAATGTTTTTTTATACTTTTATTGTGGACTAGTCTGGACAGCAATAGAAGCTTGTGGTGCTAGTATTTAACAGCAATAACAATAACAACAACACCAACAAAAACGCTGTGGCAAAAAACTTGCCAAAGAATTTATAGTCTGTGCCAAGTTGGTAGCATGTTTAAGGCGTGGATTGATGGCATAACTAACATTTCATTTTGGTTAGCATGCCCATGGCGGGTAATATTGACAGACAGACAGCCGGTCGACAGACCGGAGAGTCCACCAACACACGCGGATGCCTTACGGATCATGGGTATACCGACGACGATGATCGTCATCATCATCTTCATTTACACCAGCCAGCCATCCAGCAATTCTTAGACTCCTATATCATCTTGAGAAATGCTTAGAGGCACACAAGGAAATTTAGATGGAAAAAAATACGGCACAGAAATGGACTACTGTTCAGCTGAAATAATGACGATGATGCTTTGGAAACCATTGTTGGTTGGAGGCATTTGCAGCTGAATTTGCTGAAAATGGTATGAAATTCTGGAAAATCTTCATTACATGTCCATTCATGGCTGAATGGTTAAATGTGTACACTATTAGGCATTGGAAGAACCAGAAGCTTGATGGTGGTGGTGGAAGCAGTGTTCTGTCCTGCTCCACAAATGCCATCGGTGGAATTTGTAATGAGAATAACCAAGAATAACAAGAAGTGAACACTTGTTTGATGCTTGTGTTCCGCAAAGGTAGACATTGTTTCGCCTCAAGTAGAGAATCTAAACTGGAATGGTAATTTTTTTGTTTTGTTATAATTATTTTATATAAATTATAATTAAAAGTATTAATTAAACGGGGAATATTAATTATTTAATTAAAAGTATACAATTTTTTCAGAACTGGAATACGAAGTTGGAAGAGAAATAATTGTTTTATTATCGTAGTCCTAGGTATGGAGGTTGTATGTGTGAAATTTAGAAAGATTTAATATACCGACAGAAGACCTTCGGGAAGTATACTGTCTTAAGAATATCAATACAAAATGCCTTCAAAAAGTTTTCAGTAAAATAAAGTATGTCTTTTAAAAGTTTTGGTCTATGAAGGGAATTTATTTCAATGTTGGGCGCCATTTAAAATTTAAAGTCACTAACGCTCTTTGCAAGGATTTGCAAAGGAAAGGCGCCAGAACCTCATTAAGTTTCATATATTTTGATAAAAATAGAAAATGTGTTCAATTTTAATGTTGGGCGCCATTTCAGATATAATGGACATTTTACTTTAGAACATCCACGGGAGTTTTAGAAAACTATTTTTGCCTTTATGTTACCGAGAGAAGGCCTTATGGTCTACAGTCTATAGAAGATCTGTCTAAACTGGTTTCAGAAAGTTTTTATTATAATTACGTCTCTCTTTTAGAAATCATGGTCTATGAATTTATTTCAATGTTGGGCGCCATTTACAATCTATTTTTTACAAAGGCATGATAAAAATGGAAAATGGGTTAAATTTCAATGTTGGGCGCCATTTCGGATATAATGTTACCATTTCATCATTTTATAATATCAAACGTTATCAGGGCTCATTTTAAGGAGTCTATAAGTAATGCATTGTTTGTTGGGCGCCAGTAATATAATCAGTATATCATACATTCAGAATTTTTTTCTGCTTAGGTTTCAGAACGTCTTATGTCTATAGCAGTGTTGAAAAGATCAAAATTGAGAGTAATTGTGTGTAAGCGTAACTGAGAGTGCATCGGACTGACGGAAAGACCAATTAGTAGCCAATAGGGGTATTTCCCCCAAAGAACAGCTTTAGAAGGACTTTAATTTTCAGGAGAAGAAGTTTCAGAAGAACCACAAAAAGACAGACGTTTTGCAGAAATATTTAGAAAACTTCTTCTGTGATTATTGATTAAATGGTCTTAGGGAATGTCTTTTTTCAGAAGGTTTGTAAAAAAGACATTCAGAAAGATTTCTGTTTTAGAAATGTTAGCTTTAGAAATTCTTTGATCTATGAAAGGCCTTTAGAAGGTATTCATATATATATAAAAGAACTTCAAAGGAGTAACGAATGGCTAATATGTATGAAAAGTCATTGGAGAAGATTTGGTCTTTAGAAGGATTTCTGTATAAAAAATGGTCTACAATACCTTAGAAGGCTATTGTCTGCCCTAGACAAGACTTGTGGACTTAGAAGACCAGCCAAAGTTGTTCCGTCCATAGCATAGTCTTCTGTCTAAAATCTAAAAAAAACTGTGTGTAAAACGTTTACTTTCCACACAAGATAACGAGTTTTTTTTTTTGGATTCTTGGCACATGCGGACATAGATCCTATAGATCGGATCTGAATCATCTCGGAATATGTAAAATATCTTCTGAGCTATTTCAGTGTCAAGTCTTAGACATTCTGTTGTGTCGATATAATCCCAGAACTCATCATCTATAAGAAATGCATTGGACGTTGGGCGCCACTAAAGTCATCAACATACTCTGATGGAACTGAAAAGAAGGTTCTAATGATTTTTTGGCTGCAGTATGCGATTAAGAAGGTGTAACGTCTATTGAAGAGCTTCGGCAGGTATTTTCTGTATAGAAGCGCGGCAGAAGGTCTTTAGTCTATAGGAGACAATCAGAAGGGTTTTAGTCAATTGAAGAAAAAAGTATTCAATAAATAGACGATGCGCGGATAGATTTCATTCTATCGAATGTTTTCCGTCCAAAGACGACCTTTAAAAGGACGCCTGTCCACAGAAAATCCCCAAAAGGTCTTTTGTCTACAGAAGACCCTGACTTGTGGCCTTAGAAGGCCATCTAAAGGTGTTCCGCCTATAGCAGATATTTCGAAAGTCCTTTGTCTATGGTAGGCACTATATACTGCATCTTCAAAATAAAAAAAAAAAGATAACAAAATTTTCACTTTCCATTTTGGAACATGCGCAGATGAATCCCATATAACGGATCTGGATCGTCTCGGAATATGTAAAATATCTCCTGAGCAACTGTGTCGATAAAATCAAATAACTCATCTTCTATAAGGAATGTGTTAAATGTTGGGCGCCTTTAACGTCGTCAACGTTGGAACTGAAAAGGAGATTTTAAGATTTTATTTTGCTGCAGTATGCGATTAAAACGTTATTCTGTATTTTGTTTATAGAAACGGCACAAAACGTCTTCTGTCTTTAGGAGACCCTCAGAATGTCATCTGTCAGAGTTTTAAAAGGTATTCAATTTATAGAAGACCCCCAGAAGGACTATATTCTATAAATGACCTTTTGAATATCCCCTTTGTAAAGGAGATGTTCAGAAAAATCTCAGTCCACAGAAGACCACCGTAAGGTTTTCTGTATACAGAAGATACTCCAAAGGTCTAACGTTTATAGAAGACCCTCGGAAAACCTTTTGCCTATGTATGATTTTTAGAAAGCCCTCCGTCCATAAATTTCATCAGAAGGCTGTTTGTATTAAAATGAACTTAAAATATGTCCCTTTGAAACTCTCAGAAGGTTTGCTGTTTATAGAACATCCACTTCTGTAATATGGAAGATTCTCAGAAGGTATGTTCTCTATAAGTAAATAGTCCCTATCTTTATAAAAGCTTTATAATCCATATGCCTCTATTAGACTTTCACAGGGTCTACTGTATATAGAACATCCTCTTCTGTTATATAGAAGATCTTTAGAAGGTAAGACCCTCGATTGGTACATTGATGTAATTTGAGTAAAATTTTTAAGAATGCTCTCTGTTCACAGACCCTCAAAGTGTATTCATTGCCTCAAAATGCCTTCGTTAAAGAAGAAATTAAGAGTCTCTCAGAAGGTCTATTTTTAATAGAACATTCTGTTCTGTAATATAGAATAATCTAAGAGGGTGTGTTTTCTATAGGAGAGGACACTCAATCTATATGAAAGCTTCATAAGGTCATTTATCGATCGAAGGTCATTTATCGAACCTCAGAAGGTATATTAAAGTAATTTGGGTAGGTTTTTTAAGAATGTTCTCTGTTCAATGGCGATCTACAAACTGTCATTTGTCCACAGGCCATCGAAGTGTATTCGATGTATAGAAGGGCCTCATAATGCCTTTGTTTAAAGAAGAACTTAAGATAGACATCTGTCTCTATGAGTCTCTCAGAAGGGCTACGGTTTATAGAACATCCACTTATTTAATATAGGAAACTATCAGTATGTCCTCTACAGAAGAGAGTCCAATATCTATAGGTAAGATTCATATGGTCATCTATTGATCGAAGGGCTTCTTTCTACATCGATGTAATTGTAGCATTTTCGATTTCTAATATAAATTATGCCCACATGGCGATCAATGTATTGTGAGAGAGATGATCGACTTCTTGTATATTCTGATTAATTTCTGAATATTGGATACATCTCAGATTGAAAATAAAATCTTATAGTTTATCTATTTATTAAATAAAATATGTCTCGAGGTCATGTGCGTTCCCATACATTACGATGTCTGCGTAGGAGTTCGGCTTCAGAAGATATAAAAAAACGTTGGGCGCCATTTAAATTTATTGTCAGCAGAACACATTTTAAGGACTCGGAAAGCAAGACATTTCAATGTCGAGCGCCATTTTATATCGAAAGTTATCATACCTTATTTGTATTAGTGTGTAAAGAATGCATTGGACGTCGGGCGCCACTAAAGTTGTCAATATACCCTTAAGCAACTGAGAAAAACACTCTAAGGTTTTTTTAATGACATTTTTGCGATTCAGGACTTCATTTACCTATAAAATAGCCTTAGAATCAATTTTATCCATAGAAGCCCTTCCGTAGGTCTTTTGTCAAAAATACACACTATTTAAGATAACTTTATATTTCTTTAGAATAATGTCGGAAAGTCTACTGTCTTTAGAAGATCTATAAAACTGCATTCAGAAAGCTTTTGCCTAAGAAAGTCTATCTTTAGGGAGTTATAGTTTATGAAAGGCCTTCTGATCTTATTTAGTCTACAGAAGGATTTTAAATGACCTGTGTGTAAAATAACTTAAAAGCTATCAGAATGTTTTCTGTCCTCAGGAAGTGTTATGAATATGGAAGATCATTGATGGATGTGCCTTTTCGTTTTTGCACTGCAAATGTATTCCAGGATACACTAAAGATTTTACAAATTTCAACGTTGGGCGCCACTATTGTTAAATTAAAATAAATTCTACTAGTTTATCTATTTATATTAGCAAATTACTTCAGCGATAATTATCCCGATAAATGCAGTCATGAAAGTCAGGTAAAGTGTCTGCATTTCATTAGTTTTGAATGTATTTTGCTAGAAATTAAAAATTAATTTGCCAATATTTATACCCAACACAACTATGTTGTCAGGGTATTATAGCTTTGTGCAGCCCCAAAAGTTTGTAACGCCGCGAAATATTGGTCCTAGACACACCTTTAAGTATACCGATCGTCATATCTCGACTAGCTGAGTTTGTGTGTCCGTCCGTCCGTCTGTCCATTATCTTTGTAAACACGATACAGGCCACAGTTATGGACCAATCTTCACGAAATTTTGCATGTAGGATGGGTTTGGCCAAGACCCCTATTGTTTTTGGAAAAGATCGGTTAATATTTAGGGGATGAAATGGACCAAATACTAAATTCATCCCCTAAATATTAACCGCAATTATGGCCCAAACACCGCGAATTTTTGCATAAGAACGTGTAGCAATGGACATGTTTTGATAAAGATGAAATTTAGCGGGTTCTGACTTTTGTGTGAAAAATGACAAAATTTTATGGCATATATATTTACTCTGGAGGATGTAAACCTGGAGTTGATAGCATATCCAAGAGGAGTGGTTGGCCTTTTTAATACCAAATATAGTGATGTATCTACTCAGGTGTGGGAGTTACAGTCAAATATTTAAAGGTGCTTACGTATTCAGATATTATTTAGTAACCCATTACCACATTAGAGGGAGAAATATCGCGCTGATGACTTTGAAATTTTTCATGAAGTTGCAGTTATGGTCAAGAACAACGCCTACAATTTTCGGCGATGATCAGATTAAAATTTTTGGGATGAAATGGACCGAAAACATAATTTTGTGTGTTTTAAAAATCCGAAAATCACAACACAACCCACCGTGAAGGTAATCTGGACAAGTAATTATAAGGACTGTACTGAATATTCGAAAAAAGTGTGTTTTTGACCTCTATTCGGACAAGAGGGGGCAAATATCTCGAAATATTACTCAGACTCGGAATAAACATCCTCAGAAAGTTAGAGTTCGTGGTAGTTGTGTAGGGTATCGTATGGTCGGCCCCGTCCGACTATACTGCTCCGCTCACTGGTTTTACAATAACTTAGATTCCGGTCTATTTGTAAGAAATTTCACATAACATGGTGCATTGAATAAAAAGAATGGGCCCGCCGAATTTAACAATGTTTTTACTTGTTTTCTTTAATGATCCTGTTCTGAAAAGTAGATTTTTGACTTCCACCAAAAGAGGTTTAGTCATGCCTACTCTAGGGTCACATTAATTCCACAATTATACCATATTCCAAAATCCATTCATTCAGCTAATCCATTATTCACAGTGAAATTAAAAAATACAACAATAACACGGAATGTTATTAACTCTGCGATGACGATCGGCGAAGTAAGTCGACCGGCTGGCTGACTGACGTATTTATTAATTGTCCAGACTTTGATAATTAACGGTGGGGTGTATTGTTTGGACCACTCAGCTATGAAAAAATTTAATACAACAACTTTCCCCTCCACTCTCCTCTCTACTAGATGAACAAAACTAAAGAGCCAGGTTTGTGGACATTACAGTTAAAACAACAGTTCAACCTGTTCTCTAAAGAAACTCTTCCGACTTCGGGGACGTTTCATAAAAAACAGAAAATTCAATCTTTAATCTAAACAGATATGGTTTGATTAGATGGAGATGATGTTTAATCCTCGGACTACTCCCCTATGACTACTCCCTCCTCCGCCATTCAATTTTTTGATTTAAATTTCTTTTCCACGACATCATCAATTTTCAGAGGTAGAGAAAAAGAGAGTGAACGATTAGATATTCTGCCACATTATATTAAGAGACTCCCCCACCCCAAACCCCGCTTAATGTGAAATCATATCGTTGTGTTGTTGTAATTTGGCGTGCGGCTAGCTGACCATTGATTATTAACAACAAACAGACAGCCAAACGAAAAAAGGTTTTAAATTTATTTAGCAGCCACAGGTTTAACTTGTTGTTGCCGGACCGCATGTGTGTTGAATATGTGATGATGTTCATCATCATATGCCCTTAGCCTGAAAGTTGTTTTGTGTTGTTGTTTTATTTTTCATTTATCTAAGTCCATAGCTAAGGCGACTCCTCATAGCTGCCATAGCTTTAGTCCAACTTTGCTTATTATGAAGTTTTTAACTTAAGTGGTCAATTAACATTTGCATGACTGAAACTGAATTGGAAATTAGTGTTTAACTAATTTAACTTTGGCTGCCATTGTTTGGTGTTGCTGTGGTTGTTGCTGTTGTTGTTATTGTGTGTTCTAGCCTTTGTGGTACCTGTTGATCTTTGGAAAGGGTTTTTAGGTTTTAAATTTGGAATGATGGAGTTTTTTTTTTAAGTCAGGTGTTGGGTGCATTGGATATATGTTGATACAGAATAAAAGAGAAAGCATGACTTTGAAAAGATTCCGACCCCAACTCCATGTACTGATTGCAAGCTTCAGAGTTGGACGAAGTCGACTATAAAATCTTAATATATATAAGAGTTTAGTGATAAGTGAGTGACTGACAAATCATCGTCCAGACGAAATGGCAGAAGCTTGAAATTTTGAGGGTAGGCTGGTGTGTGATAAGGCTGGGTTTTTGGAAATTCGAAGTAGAATGTTACGAAAAGTACTAAAATGTACTTACTTACTTAGCTGGCATGTGACAGAACTTTCGTTCCATAAGCCGAGCTTTGAAAAGATTTCCAGGCGCGTCTGCCTTTTGCGCAGTTTTTCCAATTTGAAAGACCATTTTCGGCAATGTTATCTTCGACTTGATCTTTCCATCGTTCGCTTTTATATGCCTTCTGGGCTGGGGCATCTTCATCCATTCTCACAACATGACCTATCCAACGTAGTCCCTGCAGCTCAATACGTACAACTCATGGTTCATTCGACGGCGATATACACCCTCAACGCAGATCGGCCCATAGATCTTTCGGAGAATTTTTCTCTCAAACACTCCAAGACCTGCCTCATCTGCTTGCGTAAGTACCCATGCTTCAGATCCGTATATCAGCATCTTGTAGAGTGTGAATTTGGTCTGGCGGGAGGTGCCCTTGCTTTTGAGTTGTTTGCTCAGACCATAGTAGCATCGGTTGGCCATCACAATCCTTCTCCGAATTTCAAAACTGATGTCATTCGTTTTATTAATTGCGGTACCAATTTGACTACCTCGAAGCTGTAATTCTCAAGTTCCACAGTTGGTTCGAGTCTACTGGACGTCTTGCGCGTTAATATCATCAGCTTGGTCTTCTCGCCGTTTACTGCCAGACCCACTTTGTCAGACTCCTTCTCAATTTGTTTAAAGGTGGCTGTAAACGCTCTCAATGTTCGACCCATTATGTCGATGCCATCGGCGTAGGAGAGTAACATGTGTTGTTTGGTGTGCAGAGTGTCATTTCTGTTCTCCTTTGTGTCTCGTATGACCTTTTCCAGCAGGATGTTAAAAAGGTTACACGACAAACTATCACCTTGTCAGAATCCTCGTTCGGTATTAAAGGGCTCCGAGAGGTCCTTTCCGACTTTAACTGCTGATCTTGTGCCTTTGTAAGTTATCGTGCATTGCCGAATTAATTTTGCAGGAATGTCAAACACTTTATACACCTCTGAACGGATAGGGCTGTCGAATGCGGCTTTATAGTCGACGAATAGGTGGAATGTGTCGATTTGTTTTTCGTGGGGTTTTTTCCATATCTTGTCAATGGTGGATTTGCCAGGACTGAAGCCACATTGGTATGGTCCAATAACGTCATTGACCATTGGCTTCAGTCACACAGTACGCTGGATAGCACTTCTTTATATGCGATGGGAAGGAGACTTATTCCTCTATAGTTGGCACAACGTGCGTACATTCCAAGTGCAGATTCGCAGATCGTAGTCCTTAATACGTTTGCGAGGTCGTCAACATTAGGGTGGTTTTGTTTTCTTTTTCTTTGCTTTTTCATAGTAGGTTGGGTGAACTCGCGGCACATATTAGCTCACTATTTCGTCAGGTGATGAAAATAGCTCCCCAGGTGGCACCGCGGATAGGTCAGTGTCCACAATTGAGATGAAAGAGGGACCAAGATAAGCCTGAACTTCGCCATGTTAAAGCCAATCAGAGCCGTTGCTTGGTATCTATAATCCGCTACGCCCCCTAATGTACTAAATGTTGTACCCTTTTTATTGGCAAACGGAAGAGCTAGAATTTTGAAATTTGGAATGTGGGTCACTGATGGAATGCTAGAAAAATGTACCAAGGGGTTTTTGAAAATTCGACCAATAAGATTACGAAAAGTACTAAACTTTATTGAACATATATAGCTATAATCTAGAAATTTTATATGGAATACAGGTTGGGAAGTTGTGTGAAAATGGTTTTAGAAATTCGTACTTATGTGTATGAAAAGTACTAAGTTGTACTAAATTTGGTACTATTTGCATTTGGTAAAGCATATATAGATAAAATCTTGAAAATAGGAATAAGTATTACAATTAGAGTACAGGATTGAGGTAGCTTTAAAAAATCGTACGTATGTGTACTAAAAGCTCTAAATGGTAATAAATTTGGATTTTGGGTGAGTGGATAGAGGTGAAAACCTGAAATTTGGATTTAAGATTACTACAATGATGATTGGGCTATAGATACGGCTTTGGAAATTCATATTTAGCTGTACGAAAAGTACTAAACGGGATTTGATTTGGTACAATTTGGATTTGGGTGGACAGAGAGAGTTGGAAATCTAAAATTTGGAATAATGGTTGCTATTGGACTGTAGAGTTGATATATGGAAGTATATTACTTATGTGTACTAAATGGTACTATATTTCGTACAACTTGATTATGTGTGAACAGATATACCGGGACTTCAGAATTTTGGAATTAAAATTAATGTTGAAGTATAGGAGGATTGAGACATGGAGGTAGTAGTAGCATGAATGGATAGGGATCCTGAGATCCAGAAACTTGGAATAAAAACCAGTAAGGAAAGTAGTAAAGTCGGACGGGGCCGACTATATGATATCCTTCACCTTCAACTGATGAATCCAAAAGACGTCGCATTTTTAAAGGACCAGTAAAATGAAATTGGATCCATAAGCATGTCATTCTGCAACCGATACTAAATTTTTCATTTGGTCAGATATAGAAGTTATATCTAAATCTGAACCGATTTTCAGGAAACTTAACGTACATCATTCTAGACTTAATTCATTACGCTGTACCAAATTTTGTGCAAATCAAAAGATATATACGGACTTTGGTGGACCATTTACATTAAATCGGACGAAAATATATATGGGAGCTATATCTAAATCTGAACCAATTTTTCCCAATTTCAATAGGGTTCGTCTTTGGGCCAAATTAGTGACCTAATTCAAATTTCATCCAAATTGGATCAAATAGGATAGAATTGAAAACTTAAATTTGGACTAAAAAGAGTAGTATTGGAATTTCGTACTTATGAATATAAAAAACACTAAATGGTACTAAATATGGTACAATTTATTTTGTGTCATTGGGCAGGGCGGGAATCCTTAAATTTGGAATTAAAATTATTGTTGGAAGGTAGAAATGAGGTAGTTTTGGAAATTTGTACTTACGCGTAAGGAAAGTACTAAATTTGGTACAAGTTGGATATAGGTGAACATATAGAACTGGATTATGGAAATTGAATTTGAAGTGAATTAAAAAGACCGTTGGAGTATAGGATTTAGGTAGTTAGGAAATGTGTATTTACGGGTACTACGAGAGCAGTTCGGAAAGTTCTTAGCCTAGCACAAAAAGCGCGGTAAAAAGTTGAGTGTTTTGGAAACTTCCATCTCTGTTATAAACACATGTTAAATTTTGTTTAACATTATATATTAAATTTTGTTTCGATCTGGCAACTCCTTCATATAGAACCGATTTTCAGTACGCTCTTTTTAGATATGTTTGGTTCTTATTTATTACCAGATAGAGTGCATACGCCCAAACACATAATAAACAATGTTCAGTTTTAAGCTCATATATTTCTATTCTAAGTTGCCAATTTAATACACTTCCTCATGACAACACCCTTTGGTCCCAACAACACATTATGCCTATGAATTAAGTTAAGAAAAGCGTTCACGTGTGTGCGCGTGTCTATTGGTATTGACGTCGTCGTATCTCAAAACTTGATACGTTTTTAAGTTTTTTTTTTTTAACAAAGGCGTTGTTGTTATTTTTGCTTTTGCTTACATTAAGATTTTGTTGTTATTTACAAAAAAAATCCATATTCATACATAATTTGTTTGGTTATTAACCCCCTTTTTTCGAATAAAAACATTAATGAAGTTTTTTTCGAAGATGTTGGAGGGGGCGGAGGGGAGTAGCAAATGTATAGCAAACGTGTGACGTCTTAACAGTTTCTAGTTTTCGACCAACAATGTTTGGAGATTCACAAGTTTTTTTTTAATAGATTTTGCAAGTGCAAGTAGTACTTGTAGAATACTCGTATATGGAGTGGAAATAAATGCGTGCCGCTGACTAAAATGCAAAAACAATGTTTCGCTAAAACGATGATGTATGGAAGCGGAGATTTAAAATATCTGTAACATATATTTTTTCTGTTCAAAAGATTGCAGGCAAACACCAGATTTGTAGAGAGGGAAACACAGGTTCCGGAATTCCAGAAAAGTTATTGTTGCAAATTGTGGATTTCAACACATTATAACTTTTTTCTACTTCACATCTGAAAGGTTTGGTTTAGACCAACTCCCAGTTAATGCATGTTAAAGCATGATGACATTCACATTGAAGTTTCACCTAAAAACTAAAGCGAAGGATGTCAGATTTTAAATATAAAAGAGAGTTCCATAAGGGGATAATGATCCCTTGTGGAACTCTCATAAATCAGTATAACGTCAGCAATGTCAATGCGACAGAGTCATGCAAAAATAAACAGACCAATATGACCTGTTGTGAAGCGACAAATACTTAATTGAATATGTAGGGGCCAGTAGAGAATTCGAACTGTAGAATGAACAGAAAATTTCCCAATCATAGAGTCTCTTCTAGACAGAGAACCTCCTGGCGCGTTTCTATAGAAAAATGCCTTCTAAGACTCTTCTATAGCAGCAGAACATCTGAATTGCTTACTCAGACTATAATGGCGTCCAACATTTAATGCATTGCTTCCATGAAAACTACCATCTAAGGCTCTTCTATAAGCAGTAGAACATCAGAATCGCATACACAGATTATAATGGCGCCCAACATTTTATGCATTGCTTGCATGAGATCTTTAATTGAATCGATAGTACGGTCCATAGCATTTTATTTTGAATGCAAATGTTGAACGCTACTGCTTCTCATACGGTCCAACCGACTGGTATCTCCGCAATAAATGTTTTAATGTTATCTTTCTCGGCGTAAATTAAGGACATGAGATTTAACATAGCCCCATAAAACATAGTATAATGACGTTAAATCGCGGGATCTATGCACGAACCTTTACAACGTATTCTACTGTACCTGTAGAAGAGTTTCAAATTGTTTATAATGGCGCCCAACATTTAATGCTTTGCTTGTTTGAAATATTTATTTGAATCGATAGTACGGTCCATATCATTTAATGTTGAAGATTATTTCATGCAACCGCGGCTGTCCCTCATATGGCCCATCCGTTCGGTGTATCATGAATGCTTCAATGTTATTTTTCAATGCGTCAACTTATGCGGGATTCTCTGTATAGACATGAGCATTTCCCACCCAAAACATAGTCAAAAGGTAATAAATCCGCGATCTATACGGCCAATTGACCGGTCCCGAACCTCTATAACGTATTCTACTGTACCTGCAGAAGAATATCAGATTATAGAATACCTTTGATGGTAGTTGATTTATAATAGATACATATATTGGTGCTTCCCAATATGTGTCATAATCCAAAAGTGACTTTATAATGCGCAACGAATGTAGAAAACATTTATGCATACCCTATAAAAATTGTTAATATATAATTGATATCCTTTGATAGACATTTAAATTTATTGAACCATTGTTCTGTTGTTTTCATATTTTTTTTAATATATTTTTCATATCAAACAAAATATGTCTAAAGGAAATGCAACAAAAAATAACAATTTATTAATAAAAATTATTAGTTAAGTAAAGTGCTGGTGTTGGTACCGGCTGGCAGGCAGGCTAGATGGCTAGTTGACGCGAAGTGGGTTCATGTAGACATACGACCCCTATTGTTTTTGGAAAATGTTGGTTAATATTACAAAAAACTACACAACATTTACACTCTGCAGTAACATGCTTATGGCCAAAACACCGCGAAAAAACAAAAACGAAACAACAGCATATATGTAAAGAGGAAAACACTGAAAGAAAAACTTTTGTGTGAAAATGAAAAATTGTTTTTGGCATATATATCTTGGAGGACTGACCTCAGGAGTTGATCATATCGATGTTGGATATATAATGTGTATTAATTTACAGGTTACAGGAGCTTCGTATTCAGCAATTCTTGGACACACATAAGATAAAATGATCTTTGAAATTTTTCATGAAGTTCCAGTTATGGTCAAGAACAACTGCCTATATTTTCCTGATGATCGGATTAAAATTTTGGGACAATGGACCGAAATGTTAATTTTTGTGTGTTCGGTAGAGTATAATCCGAAAATCACAAACAAACCTTGAACATAAGAGAAAGAATACGATAGGTCGATAGTATTTAAAGAAGAGGTGTTGTTAACCTCGTGATAGACTCCATATTATGACATTATTTCCTCCAGAAAGTTAGAGTTGACAAAGGACATATTTGTGGTTAGAAACGGTTGGTTAATATATTCCTGTCATATCAAACGGAAGATGTTCTAAAGGAAATGCAACAAAAAATAACAATTTATTAATAAAAATTATTAGTTAAGTAAAGTGCTGGTGTTGGTACCGGCTGGCAGGCAGGCTAGATGGCTAGTTGACGCGAAGTGGGTTCATGTAGACATACGAATCGATTAAAAATATTTGCATATTACAAAAAACTACACAACATTTACACTCTGCAGTAACATGCTTATTAAATAGAAAAAACAAAAACGAAACAACAGCTATATGTTAAGGAAAACACTGAAAGAAAAACATTGTGATGAAAATGGTAAAAATTGTTTTTGGTAAATCTTAGACTGACCTCGAGTCCATCGATGTTGGTATTAATGTGTATTAATTTACAGGTTGAGATTCGATTTCGCAATTCTTGGACACCATAAGATAAAATGATCTCCATTTTCTACGTCTAATCTACTTCTGTATGTGTTCCTGGTTCGTTTAGTTACAATACTCTATGTTACTTATTTTGTTCGGCCAGAAAAACCTTGACATAAGAGAAAGAATACGATAGGTCGATAGTATTTGAGTTGTCGTGATAGACTCCATGTTATGACATTATTTCCTCCAGTAGGGGTGACAAAGGACATATTTGTGGTTAGAAACGGTTGGTTTATATTCCTGTTGTGAAGAACGGAGAGAGGTTGTGACGTGTTCAACATAGCCTCTTTTTGGTCTAAAGCAGGCATGCTCGGCCATATACGCTACCGTAACTGAGGGTCGATGGGTAAACACATTTTCTCTTTCTTTCTCTTTACGTCAGTCGTTTTTAATGGTGAATTCTCAGTTACGCTCGCACACACTTGCTCTCAATTTAATTTTGCCCAACACTGGTCTAAAGGCAGATTGTTGTTGTTTAGAATGAATCATAGAATAACTCACAAGGGCCTTATTTTGACAGAATACTTCCAGGGCTTTTCAAACGACTGAAACAATTTCTAAATGTTTTATAGACCACAGAACTATCAGTAATGCGCATTTTCCTGTAGAGTTGGACAATCTAGATTACGGAGCGGATCGATATTTCTCGTTCCTTTTTTAAAAAGGAACTAGTTCCGTTGCTTCTTGTAATTCCGACTCCTAGATACTTTCTTTGAACCTCTCATAGTATGTTTTTTTTTTGCTCACATAGTTCCGTGCTGATTGAGTAAAAATGAAAAAGGTAGATTTTAATTAATTTATATTTAGCAATAGGAACTACTATTATTGTGGCTAACGACAAATTGAGAGCTTTGGTCGGGTACTCGCTCCTGATGCTCTCATTGCTTATATGGATGAAACATCATTTCGAACTGAAGAGATCGTATGCGACATAACTTTCTTCACTTGCCCCATCGTTCTCGTGGTGTTTTAAAAATTGCCGCTTAAAAAAAAACTCACCCACCTCACAGTATTAATAGGGTTCGTATGGCGAAGTTCATTGCAGAATATAGAAGTGCGATCATTCTACTTTTGTGAGTTCGAAAGCGACTATACAATAAATCGCGCACGTCATTGGATATGCCACCTAAGCGTCGTTAAGTGGGATAATCCTGAGTTTAAGTGCGGTATTTCACACCTCAAAAATTCTAAACACTTTTTCCGTTTATACTCGCTGACTATGGATTCCCAGTGTCACATCTCTGATTCTGCCGTCAGCAGTGTTCGTACGACGAAGTTCATTATGATACAGATGTTCATGTTGATAGAAGTCCGATCATTCTTCCTTCCTGCGTTCGGAGCGAATTAACCGATGTATACAATTTATTGAACCCGGTACCGGTATTGCAGTACTCCAGTTCTCTAGCTATTTTTGAAATGTGTTAACCATTTATCTCGATTATGTTCACCGACTATGCCGACTTGCCTGTGTCAGATCACGGTTTGTACGACGAAGCTTATTATGAGATAGTTGTTCAGGTTGATAAAAGTCCGATCATTATTTCTTCCTTGGTCCGAGAGCGACCGTTGTCTACAATTTATTGAACCCAGTGCCGGCATTGCAATAATTCAGGTTCTCTAGCTATCTTTGTTCGCTTATGCTCGCCGATAGCATCAGACATTCCTCCATCATTAAAATTAAGCTCAAGCGAGATAGGTCTGTACTGGGTAGAAAGGCTAATAGGAGTGCTAAGCCATCACCTCAAGAACGACCCTACCTTAATACCTTGTGCGAAGACTGAGGGTTAAGTCAGCTTCGGACGCTACACATAATTCTTGCTATCTCATTGACTTTCCCTCGAGGCCCATCGCGGTTAATTTGGAGAAATGAGACATTATCTGGAGTTGTGCAGCATGATGAAATGTATAATTCGCATAATTCCGGTAGCCGGTTTATAGCGGAACAATTCGGGAAATGTACATGGGTACATTTCCCGCATATGTTGCACCTCACCGATATTGACCTTTGGTGGATGCGATTATAACAAATTAAGCAAAACCTTGGGGTGGCCATTGAAATCCCCTAGTATCAGACATTCCACCATCATTAGAGTAATGCTCAAGAGACAGAATGGCTAATAGGAATGCTAAGCCACCACCGCACTAACGATCCATCCTCAATAAGTTGTATCCATCACAATTTTGAAGACTGAAGGTGTTACTCAGATTCGGACGCTCATAAATTCCGCTATCTCATTGATTTTCCCACAAGGTCAAAACCGAGACTAAATCGGAACAATTTTGGAAATGTGTCTATTTTCTGCATCTGTTGCACCTCACCGATTTTGACTTCTGGTGGATGCGGATATATCAAAATAAGCAAAAACTGTGGTCTGGGGATTGTTCCGATCCCGGTTTTAACAAGAAGAATCATGAGAAAGCATTCCGGGTAATGCTGCTTCCACACGGAAAAATACACAGCCCTTGGTCCGAATAGTGTTCTTCCAGGCCATTGCGGCTGCCGCAGGATTGAAGTTCAGATTTTACGAAATCTGGTGGTTTTGGCTGTTCTCCAATGCGATGATAGGTAAAATCTCTGAACTCTTGCCACTTGACTTCTCTATTTAAGAAAAGTACGACATTCAGAGGTCATGAAGTCGGTTGACCTGTTGATGATATTATGAAGTCCACTAGATGGCTGAGGAGTGTACTGATCACATATTCAATAATGATGATGATTTGTAAGCTTATTAGATTCTGTTATATTTGATTCATATCGGATACGCCATTTTGTGGTAAAGTAATATTTACAAGGATTGAACCCAAATTCACTATGTTCGAAATTAAGTTAAATTAGGAAGAAATATTACGAAGCTCAAAGGTTGGATCATTGTTTCAGAGTTATCATGAGCACCATCCATAAGGCATTCGGATAGACCTACATTGCAAAATCGACTAAAAATTGTCGGAAACGGATTTGTTCGAAAGACCGTGAGGTCGAATCCAGGTATTTTTGGTAAAGCAAAAATATGATCGGATCAAAGAGTAGCTCCTGTCCTTAGCCTTACGGCAGAGCGTATACAAATTGCATTAATTGAAATGTATCTGGTGCCACGCTTGAATTAAAATAGTTTTTGTTAAGACAAACCTGAAAACTTTTTTATTCATAAGCTCTCCTCCGTTCCGTCGATAAAAGGGTCTCCAAATTTTTTCTCCAGTGTATTTTCCTGTAATAATAACAACAGCAACAACATGTTACACGTTGTCATATTTTTGTGTTACACCACACAAAATATGATTAATGAGCCTGAAGGCAGCAGCTAGCTTTAATATCCATTATTTTTTATTTTTACCTCTCTTGGTGTTGTGGCTGCTCCTCCATATTTTTTCGAAAGAAAAAAAAAACACAGCCAATAGAACTTCACAAAAAAGAGCAGTTAAGTGGTGCTTGAGCTCGTTTCCACTTTATTTTTATATTTTTTGCTACTCCTGTCAGACTATATATACCGACAGACACATATGTATATATGTGGACCCGTTCTACAGTTCGTTCAGCTCAGAAAACCGGCACAAAGTCAACAAGTGGCAGCAAACTAATTTATAAATAATAGTTGGCTATTTTCCTAAAAGGCTAATACCATTAGACGTTTTTAAAACACACTTCAAGAAAAAGCTGAAACGCATAACTCCCCATACCAAATGGACTTAGTAGAGAGTCCAGTTTAGTTTAGAAGTTAAATCAAAAAATTACCTTTTTATCTATCTGACAATGGCTGGACATTTGCACGTATGCACCTGTCCTGAAATTCTGATGATGATGAAGATGACTACGACGATGTTGTTGATGATGTGGTCGGAACTTTTTTACATACTATCGTCTCGATACGTCAACATAACTTAGATGGAAATGGCGATGATGACGGTGAGGGAAGAAAAGCGAAAAAAGTAATGCCAAGATGTAAAGTGTTTGTTTGCATTTGCAATGACCAAAGATGAAGTTACCGGTGCCGGTATTCAAGTGGTACGTAGCCAAGTACAGACAGGTATTCCAACTTCAAGAAGAAGAAAAAAAAACAACAACAGCAAATATTCACAATTCATATTTAAATGTGAATCCTGTTCTGTTCTGTAAGCGTCCGTAGCTATGGCAACTATGAAGAACTACAATCCACACTTCGAAAAAACCCAACGCTGTTTGCCGTTCGGAGAGGTGTGTAATGCAAGTGCACTCTCACACCCCTTAGTAAGCTGCGGAAATAAAACTTGTTCTTGTCATCTTGTCACGATGCACTTGTTTGCGTAGAATGTGCCATCGGTTTTGGTGAGTGATAGAGGGGGAGAGAGAAAAGGGAAGTGAGACAAGTCGGCGAACGAACGGATCCGACTAAAGATGATAGGTGATTATTAATTTTCTTTTCAAGTGTAAGGACAAGTTTCTGTGCTTTTCTTGCCTTCATTCGTTATTTAGTATTGTCCATTAAAATTTATGGCATTACAATGGCAGTTATAAGCAAAAGGATGTTCGTCGAATGGTGTGATGTGAATTTCAGATTCTATTATATATAATAATAAATAATACATACATTCTCTGAAGATACGCCGAGGAATTTCTATTTAAACAATGGTGGTTTATTTATTACTCACAATTTACTGGAACCGGTACCGTTGTTTCAAAACTTCAGATTTTTTATCCGCTTAAGCTCGCCGACTATGTACTTCGAGTGTCAGATATCTGATTCTGAGGTCTGTGGAGAACGTACGATGAAGCCCATTTGCTAATCTGTCCGGTTTCAGGAATTTATTTCGATATGGCGGATGTACTCAAGAGGAACAAACGGACTGCGATGGAAACGGACTACCATGAAACGAGACATAAATTTGGCTGCGGATTTTTGATTAACAGGAGAATTAAAGACCTCGTCTCCAGATTCACTCCAGTAGATGAGCGAATTGCGTATAAAAGCCATGTTCTTCTACATCAGTCTCATTTGCGGCCATTATCCGACGGAAGGCAAAGATGAACAGATCAAATACATTTTTACGAGCGCCTTGAAACTGCATATGACCGTTGCCCTGGCCATGATATTAAAATTCTGCTAGGTGATTTTAATGCAAAAATCGGAAGGGAAAATATTTTGGCCCACCGTCGGAAAATTCAACCTTCATGAAGAAACAATCCGACAACGGCATGAGGTTGATTTACATGGTAGTTAGCAGTACCAGATTCAAGCATCTCGATATACACAATGCAACATGGATTTCTCCCGGTCAAGTAACGAGAAATCAAATTCAGTGTTTTAGACGTTCGATCGATCCGATTCGGACCATTACCTTGTGGCAGGCAAGATTGGCACCCATATTTATGTAGTAGGAAAGGTGCGATCTAAAGTAACACATAAACTCGAAGTCGAAAAGCTCTAAACACAACAGATTGCAGAAGCCTGCTCCGCGCAACTTACCCACCTGCCTGACGAATGCAAACTTTGTCCCGACAATAATATAGAAGCATAATGGCAAAACATTTCCCACTCCCTACAAACGGCATCAAAAGCAACAATTGGGTACGTAAGACCACCATCAAGAAAACCATGGTGCGATCAGGAGTGTCGTGATGCTATTGAGCTGAAAAACGCAGCGTATAGGGCAACCCTGTAAACAGTAGCAATACGCAATGTGAGAGAGAATTAGCGGGAGAAAAACGGGGAGGAGAAACGTATTTTCAGAAAAACAAGAAAAAAGAAGAAAAATTTGAGCGCGAGAAAATCGAGATTTACAGCAGTCAGAACGAAGTGCGGAAATTTTACCAACGAGTAAAACACTAAACCGAAGGCTTTGGCGCAGCCACATCCTCCTGTAGAGATGAAGATGGAAACCTGGTGCCATATACAGACAGAGGTTCTGGAAGAAGCATTTTGCAAAGCTTCTGATATTAAATAGTAACGGTGAAGAAGATACCCGAGAACCAATTAGATATGAAAGTAAATAGTGTATACCACCTAGGCAAGATGTCTGACCTCATCTTAGTAGCAAATAGTCGGCTGAAGAATAATAAAGTAGCAGTTGCCGATAGATAACCAGGCGAACTCTTCAAGACAGGTGGTCAGATGCTGGTAAGAAGCATGTACCAGCTGTTTACTACAATTTGGCTAGAGGAATATATGCCCAATGATTGAAACCTCGGCATCCTGTGTCCCGTGGACAAAAAAGGAAACAAGACGATATGTGCCAATTATAAAGTAATTAGCCTCCTTCCCATCGAATATAAAGTGTTATCCAGCGTGCAGTGTGAACGACTGAAGCCAATGGTCAATGACATTATTGGACCATACTAATGCGGCTTCAGACCTCGCAAATCCACCATTGACCAGATTTCCACTCTACCTCAAATTCCGGAAAAACAAATCGACCATGAAAAACATATTGACACATTCCACCTATTCGTCGACTATAAAACCGCATTTGACAGCCCTATCCCTTCAGAGGTGTTTAAAGCCATGTCTGCGTTTGGCAGACGGCTATGCAGGATAACTTTAAGTGGTACAAGGTCAGCAGTTAAAGTCATAAAGGACCTCTCGGAGCCCTTCAATACCGAACGAGGATTCATTCAAGGTGACAGTCTGTCGTGTGACCTGTTCAACATCCAGCTAGAAAAGGTCATACGAGATGCAAATGTGAACTGAAACGACGCTCTGTACACCAAACAACATATGTTACTTTCCTAAGCCGATGACATCGATATAATGGGTCGAATATTGCGAGTGTTAAGAGCCACCTTAGAACGAATTGAGAAGGAGTCTGCCAAAGTGGGACTGTCAGTAAATGGCAAGAAGACTAAGCTGATGGTAACAACGCGTAAGACGTCCAGTAGTCTTGGATCAATTGAAAGCTACAGCTATCTCGGTACCGCCATAAACAAATCTGATAAAATCAATTTGAGATTCGGAGAAGAATATTAATGGCCAACAGATGTTACTATGGTCTGACCACACTCTACAAGACGCTGATACTACCCTTGCTGTTGCATGGATCTGAAGCATGGGTACTTGCTCAAGCAGAGGAGGCAGCTCTTGGAGTGTTTAGGAGACAAATTCTCCGAACACATGTTACTCGCCTACACCGATGACATTGATATAATGGGTCGAACATTGCGAGCGGCAACAGTCACCTTAGAACGAATTGAAAGTGGGACTGTCAGTAAATGGCAAGAAGACTAAGCTGATGGGTAACGACGCGCAAGACGTCCAATAGACTTGGATCAATTGAAAGCTACAGCTATCTCGGTACCGCCATAAACAAATCTGATAAAATCAATTTGAGATTCAGAGAAGAATATTAATGGCCAACAGATGTTACTATGGTCTGACCACACTCTACAAGTCGCTGATACTACCCGTGCTGTTGCATGGATCTGAAGCATGAGTACTTGCACAAGCAAGCATGCAAAGCAGACAAATTCTCTGAAAGATCTATGGACCGAACTGCGTCGACGGTGAATATCGCCGTCGAATGAACCATGAGTTGTACCATATATTTTCAGACGTATCGAGCTGCAGCGACTTCGTTGGCTAGGTTATGTTGTGAAAATGGATGAGGATGCCCCAGCTTAAACGGCATATAAAAGCGAGCCAACTAATGGTTCATGCAGACGGGAAAGACCACGAATTCGATGGAAAGATCAAGTGGAAGACAACATCTCGGAACATGGTATTTGGATGAGCGGCTATACTGCTCCGCTCACTGATTTTATTGTACATTTGTTTTATCGGATCTGATCTAGATGTAGGAACTTAATTGATGATGAATTGATAATCTAAAACATTTGTAGCTTTTAGCTTTTAAATTCTTTTTTTTATAGGGATAAAATTAAGGTGTTCCCCAACCCCATTTGTAGCCCTAGAAAACATGGCACCATGGCACGACTTATAGAAGTCAGCAACCACCTTTGTTTCCCTTTGATATAAAGCGAAAACGGAGCCTATCGGCACACTACTTCTTATGACTTCCTTAAATTTGGTGAATATTTTGAAAACTTGTAAGTGAAAAAATTCTAAATCTCATATAAAGCTATTAAAATGTAGTATCGGATCCAAATCCTATTGGGGATCCGATTATATCCAAAATATTTTTCACATTAATATTTATGAGCTTTGTAGAAGTTCTTCTTTCCATATGAAAGAACATTCTCTCATATATAAGCATTTATCAAATGGATATAATATTTTATATCTTACAGATCATACTCACCCTGACCGACTAACTAATCTCACACACTCTTAATTACGAGATTATCATAAATCTCCACAAATTGTTGCCATGATCACAGCATTGACATTTGATCCAATTTGGAGTAGTCAACTTCCATCATTCCTAATAGTAATGACAGTTGTTTGATAACTTTGTTTTTCTTTATGACAAGCGAATGAACGAACGACAGACAGACAGACGAAACAAACATATCATTATAAGCAGGCTGTCAGTCACATTGTCCGATTGTCAGTCAGTCAGTTAGTCCGGTAGTAGCTTACAACCAGATTTGATATTAAATACTCGACGAATGTTTGTTTGCAACTTTACGGCATTCGGTCGGTATTCATTGGAGACAGAACAACAAAAGCAGTAACAAAAACTCTCTCTCAACGCCAGTTTCTTATGTATGTGCAGGTGCGGGACGGAAGGGGGTGATAGATAGTGGAGCCACAGGCCGGATCATGTGGTGTAAACATATGGAAGTGGGTTCAAAAGTGCAATGACAGCTAAAACCAACTATCATTGGCTATTATAGTTTATGTCACTGGTAATGGTGTTGTCGTTGTTGTTGTTGCTGCTGAACTGGCTGATATTGTCGTCGTTGTCGGTTGTTGTCGTCATTGCCTGGTATGGAGATTACATATGGTTGTTGTTGTTGCTATTGTTGTAATTATAATATGCATATTATTTCTGAATAAAAACGACATTTAACATCAACAATAAAACTGTAAGCCGTTTTTTTGCAAAAAATAAATAAATAGCCATCGACAACAACACCAACAACGAAACTCGAGTAATGCATATTCTTTCTTGGCATTACGCTTTAAGGTGTTCTCCTGACACCTGTACCCGCGGCTGGTTAACTGATGGTTCGTGGTACACATTGCCATGTGTGTGTGTCTGTATACCGGTTACTTCCACTTTTATTGGCAAACACCTGGTCAATATTCGTTACAACATTGTATGGTTGTGTCGCCTTACGCCTATGGGGACATCACTACTCCACCCTGTTGCTTTTGGGCGGGGGGATTATCTTTGTATGTTCAGACATGAGTATATGCATGTGCGAATTATTGGAGGCTATCATTCGCACAAATATATGACTCAACACATTTTCTTTCAGTTTTTTTTACTTTTGGGCTACAAATGAATGGGGGTCGTCGATGTCGAAGTCGAAAAAGCAACAACAGAAAATTAGGGTTTTCATTAGCGCAGGGTACAGAACAGAGAACATAATTATATATTTTTTTGAGATAGGTTTCATATATATACAGGAAAACTTCAATTCGGTCGAAGTGTGACCACAACTAAATGGGGCAAGGATTGGAAGTGCTTTATGCTGTACGCCCATATTTCTGACCGGTAGACCACATTCAGAGCAGAAGAAGAATTCGTACCAGAATGACGAGTAGTATTAAAATCAAGTTGTTTGCTAAAAGGATAGGCACACATAATGTCTACTATTTAAGATAGGAGATGCATATCGACTGATACTTTTTAAGTATATACATCTTTTCTTCGAATAATATCTGTCGGTGTAATATAGTTATAGGCATATACAGTATCTCCAGAAGTGGGTGTATTGACATCTGAATTCGAGACATCTGAATATCGATGCAGACTTCCGAAATAGGTGGAGACTCAAACTAAAATTCCGAGTCTCAATACGAGACTTAGACCGTCTTAAAATGTCGGAGTAGTAATGACTGATAAGATAGTGAAAGAAATGAGCTATGAAATCTTCGTAAGGACATTTCTTTAAATATAATAGAGACCTTGGGGAAACGAGCAGCAAGCATTGTCCCCATAAATGAGACAATGAAACTCAAGCAGGTGAGGATAATAAAATTACCTTAATTACAAAAGGCAACGTCTTCGTCAGAGGTTCCAGCAGCGTTCTCATTATAGAATTCGAGGTCGAAGTATTCGGCATACAGAAAAAGACACTGTTCGTGAAGAAGTGAGCAGAACGAAAATTAAACTTTCCTTGTGGTAGGTTTGGACAGGTCTTCACTGGCAAGTCTGGCTAAGACTAAGATGTGAGAAGAATTTGAGGGGAGGGATTATCACAAAAGTAAGGGAGACGAGAAGAACATGTCTTACTTCTTACTTACTTCCAGACATCTTTGGAACAATTGATTGAGGTCAGTGAGACGGCATCAATGGCTCAGATGAAAAAAATTAATCAAAGGTATTAGACGTAAAAATATATTCATATATTCCTTAGGCTCTAAATAGGGTTTTAAACCAAAAGTGATACACGGGATTTACAAGAGCGTTATCATGCCAATTCTAAACTACGCATTTGTAGGCCGGATGGAATGCAATGGACAAAAATGTAATGTAAAATATTTACAGAAAGTCCAGAGAACATCCTGCCTAGGTATTTGGGGGACAATGCGGCCAAGACCAACGAGGGCTTTGGAGACTATATTGTATATACATCCAATAGACATCAAAATAAGATATAAAGCGGACGTCACAGCTTTAAGACTTGAAGCTATTAACGATTGGAACGACATTGGATGTAATAGACCTCACCAAAATATAGTACAGACCATAATCGGATCCTTAATCAATAGTTTTGATTCGGACTAAATATCTATAATAAGAGTAGTCACACTATGTGAAACTATGTGACCATATAGGGACTCATGGGATAGCGGAGTAACAGCAAACATACCCCCGGGAACTGTTGTTATACAGTTGGGTCCCAGATAGCAGCAAAGTAGGGACTGGGATTTTTTCATTGAAGAACAGAAAACCGAAATTTCACTTCGTATATCTGACCACAACACAATTCTACAGGGGGATATTCAAGCCATAACTGATTGCCTGAACCATGTCATGTATACAAATCATACAACAATAACCTCTATAATAATAATACAATAACCTCTGTATTAGAATGTTAAAAACTCAAAAATAATTTCTCATCTACGAATCATATTGGTACCGAGCCACATAGGAATTATAGGAAACGAAATAGCAAATATACTCACCAGAAATGCTACCGACCGATGGAAAGATTTACAAACCTATTTAGTGCAACGCGACTAGAACTGAGGTCATGGGTAACAGAATAGCGATAAGACTGGGAAACACACAAAAAATAATGGGAGGCCCAAATGAGGATAAGACAAAGCAAATCTTTATGCTAAACAAAAAGGAAATCAGCACACTGGCCAGTATTCTCACAGGATATAACAGCCTGCAGGCCCATTTACACCAGATTGTATGCAAGGGAAGCAACTGATGTAGAGCGCCTTAAAAAATTTCCTGCGCCACTGCTCAGACTTTTTAAACTTTTGAAACTGAAGGACTTCACAAACAAAACAGAATTCCTAGAAGTTTAGATGAATCAAATCCAAAGATGACTTCTTCCAACAAAAGCTTAAGTGTATGTCCTAATATTTGATATGTGATATGTAGTGGTGTTTCCAAACCAAACTTTCTTAACATATTTTGTTAGCGTTCAATTTTAGCCTTAGCACAACGGAAGCCGCATATGTTGCGAAATTTAGCATAGGGTCGGTAGTTGCATAGGGTCTCAAATGGTGGACCTCGCCCAACTATACAGCTTACCTTACTGATCTCGTATATAAAAGATATTGACGTTTCGACGAGAGAATATTTTTATTTAGAAGTTCTGCCATATATAGTTTCGTCCGATTTTATGTAAATGGAGCACCATACTGCCAATATTGGTCTGATTGAGAGAAAATTTTCACAGAGAACTGAGTGCTCATTGATGTATGCGAAGTTTTGTAGAAATCGGTTCAGATTTAGATACAGCTCCCATATATATTCGTCCGATTTTATGTAAATGTTGCAATTTTGCACAGAGTACTGAATTAGGTCCTGATTGATTTCGATAAAGATCACATATTTTAGTTCATCGAATTCCTTGTTAATGGCCCTTCAAAAATGCGACGTCTGTTAGGATGCATCAGTTTAATATACCCACATAGTCGGCCCCGTCCTACGTTTCTCCTTTTCTTAATGGTCAATAATTTTATAAACGGCAGATATTCGATGTTTTGGACGCCTCTGCTAATTATTATACCCTTCACCACACTGTGGTACAGGGTATTATGTCTTTGTGCATATGTTTGTAACAGGCAAAAGGAATTGAGATAGACCCATGGTTCCTTTTGATAATATGCATAGAACCACTTTCCGAGTCGATTTACGCATGTCCGTCTGTCCGTCCATGTATTTTTTTGAACAAAGTACAGGTCGCATTTATTATCCGATTGGGATGAAATTTGGCACAGCTCACTTATTTGGCCCAAGGACGAACCCTTAGTTTCGTCCGATTTAAGGTAAATGGGGCACAAAAGTCCTTATATATCTCTCGATTTGGACGAAATTTGGCACAGAGTACTGAATTGAGTCTAGAATGATGTGTGCCAAGTTTCGAGAAAATCGAGTCAGATTTATATATAGCTCCCATATATATTTTCGTCCGATTTAAGGTAAACGGGGCACCAAAGTCCATATATATCTTGCGATATGTACGAAATTTGGCATAGGGATTAAGGATTAAGTCCAGAATGATGTGTGCTAAGTTTCGTGAAAATCGGTTCAGATTTAGATATAGCTCCCATATATAGTTTTGTCCGATTTTATGTAAATGGTGCACCAAAGTCCCTATATATCTTTAGATTTGCACGAAATTTGGCATAGGATACTGAATTGAGACTAGAATGACGTGTGCCAAGTTTCGTGAAAATCGGTTCAGATTTAGATATAGCTCCCCTATATAGTTTTGTCCGATTTAAGATATATGGCCACCAAAGTCCCTGAAAATCATTTGATTTGCACGAATTTTGGCGTAGCGTGTTGAATTAAGTAATTAAGTCATAATAATCACATATTTCAGTTCGTTCAATTTCAGGTCAAAATTCCTTCAAAACGGCGACGTCTTTTCGGATACATATGTTGAATATACCGAAAATGGTGAAGGGTATCATGTAATCGGCCAACTTTACTACTTTCCTTACTGGTTGTTTATCATATAAGAATGAAAAACCTTTAGGAAATATGATTTTAAGGAGATCGTAATCCGATGTATGCCGTTGTCTCTAGGGTACGAAGTACTCGAGACGGGCTAAGGATGGCAGCCATCCGATAGGTAGTAGAGTAACTTCTGGTAATGTGGACCATGCGTCAAATGTGGACCACCCCCCATATCTAAGAAAATGCTTGAAATATGTCAATGCCGCCTTGATAAATGTTTTCGCAATTAGTGAAAACAAACATCAAACTTGGTTTTTAATAAATAATTGCAATGTTGAAAATTTAGTAGGTGAAAATGTAGCTCTGATTGTAAAAGTATTATTTGAAAATTTTTTAGCACAATAGTCGAACGATTTTGTAAAAGAGTCGAACATTTTGTTTTTCTCGAATATAAAGAGGTTATGTGGTTTTCTTGTTTTCTTTAACAAAAATGCACGTTTATCTGTAATTACAATCGGTTATTTTTAAATTTTTATTCGTTTTTGAAGCCGATAATTATTTTTAAATAAAAATATTCAATGTCGGGTAATGTGGACCACCATAAAAAAGTGGGACATTTTCATGAGGATGAGCTCGAAACAAGGACGCATTTAATATGCGAGGAGGTATTCTATCCTCGGAAAACTTGATATCCGAAATTATAGGTGCCTCGGTTGGATAATGAAGCAAGGACCTTCAAAATACCGCAAATGTGGTGGTACCCCTAAAAGGGGGCTATTCCAAAACATGGACCCATATATTTTTGCATTCATTGTTACCCAAGAGTGCAATAAATTGATATTTATCACAATTAATCCACAACCTACCTTTAACTTACTGATCCTCATTACCCACACATACTGGTCCACATTACCCGCCCAGTTATTTTTATTTGCAGTTTAGAGTTTTTTGATATATAATGCAATAACTTTTTTATGGACAAATATATATAATTTTAGAACTGAAATATAATTAGCCAACAAATCTACCATGTTGTGAAAACAATTTGTTTTTATTTTTTACCTTTGTTACGCCCACAATATAAAAAAAAGAAAATGGTGGTCCACCTTACCCGAAGTTACTCTAATAATTTATAGAAGACATTTTGAAGGAGTTCTAACTATGTTTTTGGGAAATGAATCAACTGAATTTTCATCGTTTGGCGGTATTTTTATTGGGAAAACATCCAGGAGAACTTACAAAACATAACATAAGCGCATGAAGAACCTGTGTATTTCAAAGATCTCCTGTCTATTGTGAACCAACTTATAGACGGATTTTTGAAAGACCTATGGTTCTCCGATTCGTTTCAGGAAGGTCTTTGAAAATATAAAAACAAAACATACTTTTGTAGCTATACGTGCATCCACTACAAGAATTTATACATCCTTCAGAAAAAGGAGTCAAATATATCTGTAGGTACCCAATAAAAGCCACAATCAATACCATTTTTTACTTACCAATGTGTAGGCGATTGATGAATCACAAAGAAATAAAAAGAAAAACAACACCCGCTCTAAGCAAGGCCCATTTCAAATTGTTTATTGTTTATTTCATATTTCTAATCCAAATAATTAATATTCAAGGTTTGTTTTTTATAGTCCATTCTTTAAATAACCAATAACAAATGATCTTGTTTACATTAATTTTTTTTTATAAAAATAAACATACACACCTTAAAAAACATAAATAACTGTTCCAATTTTCCAGGTGCTGGAGGATATGCCGTTTGCGCCGCATTACTTGACCACCTGTTCAGGTCAAGATTTAATGGAACAGCTGAAAAGAAAAAACTGCACACAAATTCTTGTTACAACGGCTTAGCGGATTTAATAGGACAAGTTTGGTTGGCAAAACCATGATTATGCATAAAATCCACATTATTGGTCAATAACAACGCCAATAATAACTACCACCAGCAACAACACTGTAATTAAATGCCATAGACATATGGACAACAAATTAATAATAAATTGAGAAGAAACAACTATTTATACCCTACACAACATCTGTCCATTATAATTTGTAAACACGATACAGGCCACAGTTATGGACCAATCTTCACGAAATTTTGCATGTAGGATGGGTTCTGGCCAATGAAGACCCCTATTGTTTTTGGGAAAGATCGGTTAATATTTAGGGGATGAAATGGACCAAATACTAAATTTTTGTCCGTTTTTCTGGTCGCTCCAGAGGCCGCAATAGTGTCCCGAACATCGTGAAATTTTCCATGGAGAAGGGGATCAGACCAAAGAATAAGCATGCCTGTTTTCATAAAGATCGGTCAATATTTAGCGGGACAAATTGACCCTGACTTTTGTGTGAAAAATGATAAAATTTGTATTCTATAGCGTATATATTTACCCCTGAAGGACATAGACCCGAAAAGTTTATATTATATCCAAGAGGAGTGGGTGACCTTTAAATTAATACCAATTATATTGTTGTATGTGCTCCGATGTGGGAGTTACACCTAAATATTTACAGGTATCTCCGTATTCGTATATTATTTACTAACCCATTATCACTCTACAGAGGGGTACTATAGCGCTGATCGCTTTGAAATGTTCCATGAGGTTTCAGTTATGGTCAAGGACAACGCCTATAATTTTCGGTGATGACCAGATAATAATTTTGGAATGAAGTGGACTGAAAACTTAATTTTTTGTGTTATTTTCGAGTCGATCTATAGACTACAAATGAAAGCCGAACATCACAACACAACCCACGGTGAAGGGAATCTGGACAATAGCTGTACTGAATACTCGTAATATTCGGAAAATATGTCAGTGTAAGGAAGAGATGCTGTTTACCTCTAATCGGGTAAGAGGGTGCAAATATCACGAAATATTGCCCAGGCTCGGAATATACATCCGCAGAAAATTTGAGTTCCGTGGTAGTTGTGTAGGGTATCGTATGGTCGGCCCCGTCCGACTATACTGCTCCGCTCACTGGTTTTTATTATTTAATTGATAAATTATAAATGTTTGCTTGTGTGTCTTTTTTAATTTTTATCATGGTAAAACGAAACATTAGCTAGATTAAATGATTTCCTTTGGGCCTAATTTTTTTTTATTTTAAATATTCTTAATTGAAAATATTGATCAATTTATTAAAAATAATTTAAATTATATTTTATGATTTTAATCACAACAATTATTGATTACATCAAAATGTAATCTAAAAACTAGTAACAATACACAGAACTAGGAGTCCTGCATTATAAATTTAATATAAAGAAACAATCCCAAGTAGTTATACCATTTGGAAAATATTTTATAAATGTGTGTCCGAAGATCTTGTAACAGCGCAAAGTATTGTTCCCACCTTTTGCATACTGATTGTCATATCGGTGGAATCGACGTAGACATATGTATGTATCAATGTACAGATATGTAGGTTCGGGTTGGGTCAAAAAGACACCTATTATTTTTGGTGGCGGAATTCTCGGCATTGCAGCTATAAAATTTTAAATGATGTTCTGGTTATGGTCAAAGAATCACATGCTAGAGATTTACTTTAATCAGAGGACTCGCGTTAATACTTTCTGAATGCAGACTTCTGATATTTCTCATAAAGCTCCGATATTAACTGAAAAACTCCAATGATTTTTTATGGATAGACACATTTCAGGAAATAAGAATTTATTGCACTCCATATACATAATATATACCATGGGCTTTCTTATGGAGGGACCAGAACATACCTTCCATATACGCAATGTCTATAAACCACCCTAGACAATAGCTAAGAGGTCTTGTGAAGATAGCCACATAGTTTTCTCTAGGCAGAAGATTATCTAGAAGCTTTACATAATGCTAGCAGATCTCATTTTATACCCTCTAACGATAAGTGGAGATGATCATAAATTTGTCATTCTGTTTGCAACTCCTCAAAATATTCGTCGGAGATTTCAGAATGAAATTTTAAGCCTATTTGACCATGTCCGTCTGTTGAAATATCAAATAGGTTTAAAGATTTTAGCCAATGGGGCTGTTATTTGACATTCGGGGTTCTATGTGGGTACAAAAAATCTTCGTGGAAAATCAATATACATCCGCCTTTTGGTATTTTCCCTATACAACAATACCGTCTTAGTTTTGGAATGTTGGGTTTTTTCCAAGCGCCTGTTTGAAGATTCCTAGTTCTAGATCACTTAGAGGATCGATCTTTCTCGTTCCTTTTTTTTAAAGGAACTAGTTCCTTAATATAGTTCCTTTACTCCATACAGTTCCTTTGCTCCATATAGTTTCGACTCCTACATAGTTCCTTTGAATCTCTTTCTCCCTTTCATCATTCTTTTTGTTCTTTTCCGCTCACATAGTTCCGTGTTGATTTGTTAATAAATGCAAAAATTGAAATTGTGCTAAAATGAAAAAAAAGAAAAATGAAATGAAGCTACAGAATTCAACTGCAGGACGATAAACACAAAATAAATAAATAAAAATATTTAAAACAAAACAAGTGAAAAACATTAAGTTCGGCCGGGCCGAACTTTTGATACCCTCCACCATAGATATACTGACAGGTATTTGAAATAAAAATATAGGGAATGGCTAGATCGTCTTAGAATTTTACCCTGATCAAGAATAAATATACTTTATAGGGTCGGAAATGAATATTTTGATGAGTTACAAACGGTGGAGGGTATAAAAATAAGATTTAACTATTTACACAATTTGAAATACGAACGAATGAAGAATATGGGAATAAAGGAACGAGATAAAAAAGAACGAGAAAAAAAGGAAAAGAAAAAAGAACGAGATCAGAAAAAGGAACTACATTAATTAAATAGCTGGAACTAGTTCCGATCATTCCTTTCTGGGAATAGTTCCAATGAACTAGTTCGTTCCGGAACTACCCAACTCTAATATATTAGTGCGATGGAAATCCATCGGGTTTCATCTATAGTTTCTTATGGAGTAAGAAAATATATTCCTTGTATGCAATCGACAAAGAATCTTGATGCACGGAAGTTCTTTCGGAGGTCTTTTACAGGAAGAAGACTTTCTAGGGGTAATATGAGAATGTGTTAGATAGAGTGAAAAAACAAAAACATTCGGTTGGGCTTGTTGCTCGTATCAACACTTGTTTCATATATTATACTTGACATTTATATCGAAATAATTTGGAATGTTCAAATGCGAATTTTATTACACCATTACATAGGTCAGAAATAAAGAAACAATGGATGGCAAAACTAGCCACAATCGAGTGAGTGGATAGACCGCGGTTGTAATCAAGAAAAACAGTAGGCAAACAAAGGATTGAAAAATTAACAACCACCAAGTGAGGAAAGAGACAGCGGACGCTACCAAAACAAAACCCAGCCGAACAATGAATGGTGGTGGTTTTTTTTCTTGGGAGATTCATTTGTCTAGATAGATAGAGAAAATATAGGCAGAGCGAATTATGACAATAATTTTGATATTTATGAAAAGTTTACATGTTTTGGGAGAATAGTGGCTTTCTCATGATTATAAAAATTTGTTTCTGTGTAATTAGGTTTAACCAAAATATCAAAATATAAAATTACAGCCAATTTTGTTGTTAGGCTTATAAACGTGGTTTACTACGAAAAATTCACCGATATTGATCATTTTTGGTAGGTAAATAATCTCTCCAATAAGAATTCAAAATCTAATATTTGTTTGTTTGGTACCTTTGTATGGGGAATAAATTATAATGTTTGGTTGGAAAATAACCCAAAGTCGTGACATTAATATAAAAGATCAATAGGAAAACCGCCGATTATAAAAAACCTTTTTTATACCCTTCACCACACTGTGGTACAGGGTATTATGTCTTTGTGCATATGTTTGTAACAGGCAAAAGGAAACGAGATAGACACATGGTTCCTTTTGAGACTATGCATAGAATCACTTTCTAAGTCGATTTATGCATGTCCGTCCGTCTGTCTGTCTGTCCATGTTAAATTGTAAAAGTACAGGTCGCATTTATAATCCGAATTGGATGAAATAGGTCACTTATTCGGCCCAAGGACGAACCCTATTGAAATTGAGAAAAATCGGTTCAGATTTAGATATAGCTCCCATATTTAACCGATTTAATGTAAACGGACCCTATATATCTTTCGATTTGCACGAAATTTGGTACAGCCTAATCATTTAGGTCTAGAATGATGTCTGCCAAGTTTCGTGAAAATCGGTCCAGATTTAGATATAGCTCCCATATATAGTTTCGACCGATTTAATGTAAATGGTGCCCCAAAGTCCCTATATATCTTTCGATTTGCACGAAATTTGGCATAACGTACTGAATTAAGCCTAGAGTGATGTCTGCCAAGTTTCGAGAAAATCGCTCCAGATTTAGATATAGCTCCCATATATAGTTTCGTCCGATTTCATGTAAATGGTGCCCCAAACTCCCTATATATCTTTCGATTTGCACGAAATTTGGCATAACGTACTGGATTGTGCCTAGAATTGTGTCTGTCCAGTTTCGAGAAAATCGGCCCAGATTTAGATATAGCTCCCATATATAGTTTCGTCCGATTTCATGTAAATGGTGCCCCAAACTCCCTATATATCTTTCGATTTGCACGAAATTTGGCATAACGTACTGGATTGAGCCTAGAATTGTGTCTGCCCAGTTTCGAGAAAATCGGCCCAGATTTAGATATAGCTCCCATATATAGTTTCGTCCGATTTCATGTAAATGGCGCCCCAAAGTCCCATATATCTTTCGATTTGCACGAAATTTGGCATAACGTACTGGATTAAGCCTAGAGTGATGTCTACCAAGTTTCGAGGAAATCGGTCCAGATTTTGATATAGGTCCCATATATATTTTCCTCCGATTTCATGTAAATGGTGCCCCAAAGACCCTATATATCTTTTGATTTGCACGAAATTTGGCATAACGCACTGAATTAAGCCTAGAGTAATGTCTGCCAAGTTTTGAGAAAATCGGTTCAGATTTAGATATAGCTCCCATATATAGTTTCGTCCGATTTCATGTAAATGGTGCAACAAAGTCGCTATATATCTTTCGATTTGCACGAAATTTGGCATAACGTACTGAATTGAGACTATAGTACTGTCTGCCTTGTTTCGTGAAAATCGGTCCAGATTTAGATATAGCTCCCTTTTATTATTATAGATTGATTTTAAGTAATTGACGCACCAATGAACCAATAGGCTGATAGGAAAAAAAGGTCTGAAATTAGTATAACCTAACCTGTGACAAGTTTGTTTGAAATCGCTTAATATTTGGATAGAGCTTCCATATATATTTTCGACCGATTTCAAGTAAATTGGACATCAAACTCCTCAGGTTAGTAAGATTGACATAAAATTTTGCACAACGTACAAAATTGAGCATTGAATTAAGTAGTTGCGTTTTCTAGAAGTACAGACATAGCCCAACGGCTTTATACTTTACTTTATGGATAGATCTTGGTAGATTCACATTTAGATAAATATCACATATTTTATTTCATCCAATTTCATGTTAATAGTCCTGTTTAATATACCCATAGTGGTGAAGGGTATCATATAGTCGGCCCCGTCCCACTTTACTACTTTCCTTACTGGTTTTAATATGCTCTCATTTTCGATCGCCTCTTCATTCGACAAACATTTCTTTCATTTATTATCGCCATTATTTGGTCCTAGACCCACCTTTTAGTATACCGTCTGCCCATTATAATTTGTAAACACCATACCGTCCACAATTATGGACCAAGCGTCACGAACATTTGCATGTAGATTCTGGTCAAAGAAGACCCCTATTGCTTTTGATAATGAACCGTGAATATTTAGGGGATGAAATGGGGCAAAAACTTTATTTTTGTCTGTTTTTCTAGTCGCTCTAGAGGCCGAAATTATGACCCGAACATCACGAAATTTTACACAGAGAAAGAAAATCTGACCATAGAATTAGCATGACAGTTTTTATGAAGATCGGTCGATATTTAGCGGATCAAATGGTCCTTGACTTTTTTTATGAAAATTTGTAAAATTTGCATTCTATGGCGTATATAGTTACTCCTGAATGACATAGATCCGATAAGTTGATAGTGTATTCAAGAGGAGTTGTTGACCTTTAAATTGATACCAATTATATTGTTATATGTGCTCGGATGTGGGAGTTGTACTAAGATAAACACAGGTGTCTACGTATTTGGATATGATTAATATTAACATTAACAGACTAGAAGATGAAGATGTCGAGCGGATCGCTATGGAGTTCAAATAATGTTCACGTTATGGTCAAGGACGACACCTACACATTTCGTTGATGACCAGATGATATTTAGGGAATGGAATGGACCCTTAGCCTTATTTTTGTATGGCTTCCTAGTCACTTTGGAGGCCTCTATTGTAAGTCGAACATCACAAATTTTAAGCGGATAAAGGATTTGGCCAACTGTTTAGAATGGCTGTGATAAAAAACGTCGGTCAAAATTTATTAAATTTAAATCGCACGGGGTAAATGTTTATTCCAGAAAAAAAAATGATTTGGAAAATTCGTCAGTATAATAAAGAGGAGCTAATGACCTCTAATCGATTAAGAGGATGAAAATATTGCGAAATATGGCCCAGACTCGGAATATAGATCTGCAAAAGATTTTAGTTCGGTGCTAGTTGTGTAGGGTAGCATATGGTCGGCCCGAATATACGAGGACAGTTCGGAAAGTTCTTAGCCTATCACAGATAGCACGGTATAAACAGAAACAAGTTAAGTGTTTTTCAAACTTCCATCTCTGTTATGAATAGATGTTAAATTCTGTTTTGATCTGACAACTCCTTCACATAGAAACACATGTTCAAGAAAGACGCATCCGCAATTTTTTACAATGGAAAAATTAGAAATGCGTGTTTTCATTGTAGAAAATGCGGATGCGCCTTTTTTGAACACCAGTTTTTATATGAAGGAGTTGCCAGATCGAAACAAAATTTAACATGTGTTTATAACAGAGATGGAAGTTTCCAAAACAATTAATTTTTTCTGTTTATACCGCGCTTTTTGTGCTAGGCTAAGAAGTTTCCGAAGTGCCCTCGTAGTGCTCCCCTCATTGATTTTTATTTCAACATTTTACAATCAAACTGCTATTTGGCATAGAGAGTTCTCGATGTGTGAAAAAAAAATATTGTTAGAACAAGTAGTCGACTTAGGTCCACGTTTTCTTGTGGCACTGAGAGCTCTTTATTTAAAATTTGCCATATTTTGGCTTATTCAAGACGACTTTTTTCTAAATATATATTTTTTGGCGCATTGTGTGTCGAGGAGTTGCCTCAGACTTCAAGTGTGAGCCCGCCGTCCTGGGCTGCAGTTAGTCTTGAAGCCGAATATTTGTAAGACATATAAACCCGAGCTGTGCTAGCATGACCATATGGTTACACTAATAAGACGATCAATAAATCATCTAAAAAACCCAAACCCGAGCAATGCTTGTGTGAACATATGGTCACAGACCAACAAATTGATACGGTCGATTATCCCGATTAGAAAAAAGGATACAAATCAAATGTTTGGATTCAGTGACCCACAATCTAGAGACGCTGAAAGTTACGTCTCAAAATTCGTAAAAAATAATTACAGCACAATTCGGGTTAAGCAGCACCACCCGATTTTAGCTACTTCTTTTCTGTTAACCCTGCATTATTATTCTTTTCTTTTTACATGTAAATTATGAGCCCACGACTATTTCAAAAACCTTGCAACAAAGTTTTCAACTGACATTCAAAATAGAAGTTGTAAATATGTACCTTGGCACCATGAGGATCAGTTGTCACCATTTGTCATTCATTCATCGCAGCACAACAATGTTGTTTGACAATTTTCGTATTGTATGGGTAAACATACAATCCAAAGAACAAACATGAGTTACATTTTGTTTACAACTGCAAATATTCAAGAACATAGATACGAATATGTCAGATACACATATATACAAACATACACTGACTGTGTTAACCTATGTTTGTCAATACGGCTATCATTGTCAATCAATTGCAGTGTATGGCGATAGGGAAGGGTCTCCCTGGTCATATGATTTATAAGACCCATAGCTCTCAAACGTTCACTCTCTATAGGGATTAACATTTATCGTTAAATAAATAATTTGTTGTCAATTATGTCAGCAGCTAAGTGTAAAAATATATTATTTATAATCGGCTTGGGTGCTACGGAGGTGATATGTAGGGAAAGATATATATGTCGATGAATGGAGGATTTGGATTTATATATGATAGCGGCATGTGTGTGTGTCTTGATATTGGTTTATTCTATTTTTCTTCGGCAGCAGGGAGTAGCAAATACTGGACAACGTCATTACGATGATGACAATAACACCATCGATTATCGGCTTCACTTACGTTTTTTTTTATCAAACAACAACCACTTGTTGTTATTGTTGTTTTGATATAATAGATTATTGTTACCGTGCTATAACTTCATGAATCGATTATTGCCTTTCTTAGCCTTTGGCATTACGGTTGGGTGTTTGAAAAAAAAAACAGCTAATCAACAAGATTACACTTTGGTGACAAGCATATTTTCTATTTTATTTTCTATACCAATATTTCCTCTAATGGAACCCTATTAGCTATTTTTATGACCCTTACACCAATTGAAGATTACTATCAAAGTAGAGAGATTATGTTTCTTTTTGATTTCAGAATTGTAGTGGACTTAACACCTGATATAAGACCCGTAAAAAAGAATTTAATTACCAGTAGTGAAGTAAGCTATCTACTCTTAAGTTGTAGGCCGATTGACCATAACCAATGTGAGTCATGAAATTAAGATATGTTCTATAAATTATCTTCGATCTTCTTTAGGCAGCTGATATTGAAAAATATTTGAAGTGGTAAAGACAGAGAAATACATATGTACAGACATACTTACTTTTTAGATAGTTATTATTTGACGCTAAAACAAGTGGCAGAATGCGAACGCGTCAGAGATTCTGGTTACACTATACAACAAAATAGAATGAATATGTTATCTTTAAGAATGTATTCAATATAATTATCAGTTAAAGAGACTTTCTATGTGGACCTCAAAATGTCTATTCACAGAGGTCCTGTTGGACGTTTGCTTTTGGGGACTAGCTTGATCATTTTGGGTAGTGAAATCATTTTTAGTTCACAGATGTGGAGGTATCGTTATATGGGGGCTACACTTAAAATTCGTTCGTTCATTAATGAGAACCCAATACAATGAAACCCCAAAATACAAAATTAAAGCCGATTTGAATGGAACACATGTGTCCAAAATCCTAGAAATACCGTATATGTGGGGAACCGTTGTATGGGGGCTATGCTGAAACTTTTGGTACAGAGATAAGCTATACAATAAGAATCCAAAATACCAAATTACAGCCAATTCGGTTGGAAAATGTGTCCAAAATATATTGGAGATCAGAATTTTATTCTGATCAATAATAAACATACTTTGCGGGGTCTCCGGTGAATATTTCGAGGTGTTGCAAACGGAATGACAAATTTAATATAAACCCCACCATATGTTGGAGGGTATAAAATGTAAAATTAGGATTGGAAGAGGATAGACGGAGAAATTGTGTCACTTTCGATTGTGCTTTTTTGATTTAGGCACGTTCCATAGTCTGGAGGAATATTGGTTGGTTCGAATGGACAATTGGAATTGTGTAGTAAGGGCCGCGAACAAAGCACGATCGGTAAGAATTGTGAACATTACTATATCCGGGCATTAGTTGTCATAGAATGGAACGAGTTTTCCTGGGGAGAATCCTTCCATTGTCCGAAATTGTAGGATGATGTTGGTCTAAGACTTTATTGCATCTGTAGTCGTTGATTTCGGAGAGGTTTTCCTGAGGTTTTGCTGTTAATTGAAAATCTGTTGGTGCTCTTCCACTTATAGAATATCTATATAGGGTTTTCACATTATGTTTTTTAGAAGTCCTTTTATTTAAATATGGTGGAGAGCAGCCCACCTAATCTGGCCATAAAAGATCTGTGATCCACTGTCTCGTACATCGTACTTCTGCATTCTGTATAAAATAATGTGAAAAGTAGAAAATGTATTTTATTTATAATTATTTAATGCCAAAATCCATATAATCATACATTTTAGTAATTGCTAAAATTTTCCAAACTAACCAAAGCCATATATTATGGATTATAGTTGAAATATATTAAAGTATTCAAATACACTATTAAGATTAATAAGTTAGCAACCTAAGTAGTCTAGCAAAAGTAGGTCTAAAATCGTATACGTAATAGATATACTAATTGCTAGCCAATCACAATAAAACAAAAAACCTAATCTACTATACTTATGATAATCAGCACTCAAGTACCAGAGGGGGGAAAATATAGCGTTATTATGTGGTCATATCTTAAAAAAGAAGTAAAAATAAAAACCAGTGAGCGGAGCAGTATAGTCGGACGGAGCCGACCATGCGATACCCTAAACAACTTCCATGAAAATCTAACTTTCTGTGGTTCTATATTCTGAAATTGGGTCATAATTGCGGCCTCTGGAGCGACCAGAAAAACCGACAAAAATAAAGTTTTTGGTCCATTTCATCCCCTAAATAGGGGTTTCCCAAAACAATAGGGGTCTTCATTGGCCAGAACCCATCCTACAAGCAAAATTTCGTGAAGATTGGTCCATAACTGTGGCCTGAATCGAGTTTACAAATTATAATGAACAGACGGACGGACACACATGTCTAGATCGACTCAGCTAGTCGAGATATGACGATCGGTATGCATAAAGGTGGGTCTAGGACCAATATTTCGCGGCGTTACAAACTTTTGGGGCTGCACAAAGCTATAATACCCTGACAACATAGTTGTGTAGGGTATAATTACAATAATAATATTTTATTAGTTTCAAAAATATATGCAACATGTGGAACTTACGTTTCAACAGGTTAGAAGAATGTCTTTAAGTTTTAGAACCAAACAAATATAACAAAATACAAATATAACAAATCAAAATAACGAATATTGGACCGATATATCCCACTTTCAATACCAATACTCAAGAGTACATAACTTCAAACTCTATCTTAATTATTGTGATTTCCATATAAATTTCAACCGACATACCATGTTATTCTCATTATGAATATATGTTTAACCTTTATGGGTCTGCATATTTCGAGGTATTGTAAACCGTATGGTGGGTTCTGTGTTCGGGTATCACAACAATTTATTAGGGATGATCCTAAGACCTTTACATTGGAATCGGATAAATTTAATTAATCCAAGCCAACCGTAGAAAGTATGCATGGAGGTCTCCGCCAATTACGTGTAAAACTCAAAAAACGGGAAGCTTAATTTCTGTGAAGTGAAATACGAGGTTTTCTATATAACGGTAATCACGAATTGTCTATAATTTAGTAACATGTAATTTTATTGGGTAGCAAATTTTGCTACTAAGAATTTCTGATTTTTGTTGTATAGCAATTTTCCCCAGCAACAATTTTATACCCTCCACAATGAGGTGGGTATATTATTGAGGAGGCATCACTGCATTGTATTTTTATATAATATTACTGACAGCAACTTCAGTTGGAAAATGCACCTTAGACCTTTAAACTAGAGTTGTACAGCTCACGAACGAACTAGTCCATATGAACGATTCACTGAAAAGAGCGATTGAACTTGGTCTGACAAAGTCGTTCTTTTTAGTTAATTAAAGGAGCGAACGAGAATAATCGCTCGTTTCAGTTCGAATGTGAGCTGTTGACTAACCTAGTTCGATGTGGTCTAAATGTAAAATATGCTATCTTTATCTAAAGGTGAACCGACTTAGACCAATCCATAAACATGTCATTCTGCAAGCCATACCAAATTTTTCATTTAGACAGATATAGACTCGTTTGTTTAGAATGGGTCAAAATAATAAAGCAAATCTCAACCGGACACCCCTTGTACGCTGTGCAAAATTTCGTGTCAATTTTAAAAACATGAGGAGTTTGGTGCACTATTTACTTAAAATCGGACCAAAATATATTTGAAAGCAATATCCAAATCTGAACCGATTCCAACGAAACTTGCCATAGGTTAGGTTATACTAATATCAGTATGTTTTGTGGTTTGACCATATTTCGGGTCTAGGTGCACCATTTATTTAAAATCGGAGGAAACTATATATGGGAGCTATATCTAAATCTGAAACGATTCCAAAAAAAAAAAAAAAATTGACACACCTTATGTTTTAGTAAAATTGCACAATTTACCAATTTTACATTAAATCGGACAAAACTTTTTATGCTATGCCGAAATTCGTGCAAATCGAAATATATATTGGAAATATATCTAAATCTAAATATATCTAAATCTGAACCGATTTTCACGAAAATTAGCACACATCATTCTGGACCTAATTCAATACGCTATGCCAAATTTCGTCTAAATCAAAAAATATATAGGGATTTTGGTGTTCCATTAACCTTAAATCGGACGAAAATATATATGGTAGGCTATATCTAAATCTGAACCGATTTCCTCCATTTTCAATAGGGATTGTCCATGGACCAAATAAATGAGGTGTACCAAATTTCAACCAAATCAGATTATAAATGCGACCTGTACTTTGTTTACAAAGGAACCATGTTTCAAAAGGAACCATGGGTCTATCTCGATTTCTTTTGCCTTTTACAAACATATGAACAAAGACACAGAGTTGTGAAGGGTATAAAAAGCGATCAGGTGAGCACAACTCTATTTTAAACTATTTCAAATGGGGCGGGACCTATACATAGGACAATAACAAACCATGTATGTCTATTGACGATTTCCACCGAATATTTAACCAAGGACCTTAAATGACACATTGCAGCACCTTTGATTGGAAATGCATCTGGGAACATCAAAATACCTAGCAGGTACCTAGCAAAAATCTGTCATTAATACAGGGTGTCAAATTGAACCAATTAGGCTGGAAAATGTGCCTTGGACCTTATAAATATCTAAAATGATCGGGATCTGTGTCTAGAAGCTATCTCAATACATGTACCTGTATAGACAATTTTTTGTGTTGCAAGCCTAAGACCCATAAAGTATTTCAAAAGGGTAGAACCTATACATAGAAATATGACAAAAATGTATCTATACTGTCGAAGGCATTTATCTATCAGCGAAGACAATTTTTACTTAACAAGAACCTGGTATGTCACATTATACTCCCTCCAAGAACAAGAAATGCCAAATTACATCATCTTTGGTTGGAAATGCACCTTGGACCATTAAAATACTTTCTCTAAGGGCCATTTCAATACATTGGCGACCTACGCGTGGACTTCATCAACAATTTGTAATCCCATCTTGTTATCACAGTGCAGATCATTGTCTACTCAAACACTCCAAAAAGATATGTCACTGCCGTAATTGATTATCCCATAAAAAAGAAACAAACTATTCAAATCAAATCATTCTCACCCCACTCGAACTTCCTCCTTATCTTCGGCAATTGGTTTCTTCTTGCATTGATTTGTTTGACATTTGTGAAACATTGTCAAAAGCAATTGTTTACATTTTTACGAAAACGAAATTCCCCCTTACCATAAGCGTTTGTCTGTTAGCAACTAGTAGTGGATAACATCGATGCACATTTTGTCGGGGCATTTCAAATTGACTTCAAATCTTTCAATACCTCGTTGTGTTCCTCTTCATATTATTATTGTTATTGTTAGCGTTGTTGTTGTTGTTATTGTTTTGTTTTATATTTCACTATAATTGCGTGTTTATGTGAATGGATGGCTGAATGGATTGGAGTAAACGAATGGATGAATGAGTGCGTAACTATTAGGGTACCTCCTAATGCGAACAACAACAACGGCAATAACAAGAACTAAAGCAAAGTGGATTTGAAATCCACTTTTAAAGTGTTTTGATGATGTTCCATGTAATTCCAAGTGTAAAATGATGCCAAGTGCCATTAAGGGAAAATTACGCATAAAACAACAGCAACAACAACGACATATGTTCGGTTCGACACGTTTCAGGCTAGGTGGTGCATTACAAAACAGTTTTACATCTAAATGGGTTTCCGATGAAGTAAGAAATTCTATCCATCAGTAATGGGTGTCTTAAAGAAATTTTCAAATTATAAGAATTTAAATTAATTATAATTGTTTTAAAAAGTATTTTTCTTAAATTTAAGTCTTGGCCCGATTCTTCAAATCAGATATAGTTTAGTCTACTAATATGGGCCTTTCTTGGAAAATACAAAATTAGTTGTTTCAATGAATTGATTATTTGTCGATTTTTTCAGAAAGATATGTATATACGTGCAAAAGTCATTCGCATTAAAAATGTCTTCCGATTAAACCGGTTAATACCGAATTTATCAGCCATGGACTTGTGTTTGGACGTGCTACAAAATTTCCGGTGATTGGCATTAAATTATCATGGCAGATCTAATAACTTAAAGTGAGTGTAAAATTGAGAAAGTAATCCAACTGAGGTTTGTTATGAAATGTAGATATGTAAAAATACCTAAAAACAGTTGGGAATGTGGAGATCTTAATATAGGGTCTATGTTAAAACAAGATAATTTCATACGAAAATGTTTACTACTCACCAAGAGCCCGTAATGCTAAATTCGAAAATGGAGCCTGATTTGGGAATATACCAAAACGTTATATTCCATTTTCAATATCAAGAACCTCGGGGTAGTAACAACCTATGTGATAAGCTCAAATATTGCGGTTTCTGTAGGGATTTTAATAGACAAACTGATAGGGTCTACATGGTGTCGGAAATGACATAATTAAAATACTCAACTCGTTTTCCAAAATTGTAGCAGTCAAACTGTTACAACAGATCGAATATGAACGAAGTCAGATCAAAAAATCCATGGTATTTCCTAAACCTCCAAAAATTACCTTTCTAGGTCCAAATAATAGGTACTTTTTCGAGCTGAATATCTTACCATAGAGTTATTTATTTAGGTTTATTAATACCAAATATTTATTGGTGATACTTTCGGAAATATTTTCAATACTTTGGACTTCGGTTGGGCCGAACATTTTATACCCTCTACCATGACATTCAAATACCTAAATCCGATCGTGTCTTGCGGTAGGAAATGGAATATAAACCCACAGACACCTTCAATCCTCAAAATACTGAATAGTGGGCCCAATGTTATATGTGGCTATACCAAAACGGGGATAAATATTGATAATTCGGTTGGAAAACATGCCCATCATTCCCAAAATAGCCAATATTCGAAGTTAATATAAAATGGTGAGTGGATCGATCGTTCCCGTTCCGTTTATTAAAAGGAACTTGTTCCTTAATATAGTTCCTTTGCTCCTTATAGTTCCGACTCGTAAATAGTTCCTTTGAAGTTTTCTCTTTCATTGTTCTTTCTGTTTTTATACCCTTCATCACACTGTGGTACAGGGCATTATGTCTTTGTGCATATGTTTGTAACAGGCAAAAGGAAACGAGATAGACACATGTTTCCTTTTGAGAATACGCATAGAATCACTTTCTAAGTCGATTTATGCATGTCCGTCCGTCCGTCTGTCTGTCGATGTTAAATTGTAAACAAAGTACAGGTCGTATTTATAATCCGAATTGGATGATATTTGACATAGGTCACTTATTTGGCCCAAGGACGAACCCTATTGAAATTGGGAAAAAATCGGTTCAGATTTAGACATAGCTCCCACATATATTTTCGTCCGATCTAATGTAAAAGGTCTCTATATATCTTTCGATTTGCACGAAATTTGGCAAAGCGTAATAAATGATGTCCAGAATGATGTGTGTCAAGTTTCCTGAAAATCGATTCAGATTTGTATATATCTCCCATATATATTTTCGACCGATTTAAGGTAAATGGTGTACCAAAGTCCCTATATATCTTTCAATTTTCACGAAATTTGGCAGAGCGCAATGAATTAGTTCTATAATGATGTGTGTTAAGTTTCCTGAAAATCGGTTCAGATTTAGATATAGCTCCCATATATAGCTTCGCCCGATTTTAGGTAAATAGTCCACAAAAGTCCCTGGAAATCTTTTGATTCGCACGACTTTTGGCACAGCGTAATGAATTAAATCTAGAATGATGTGTGCAAAGTTTCAAGACAATCTGTTCAGATTTCGATATAGCTCACATATATATTTTCATCCGAATTTATGTAATTGGTGCACCAAAGTCCCTATATATCTTTCGAATTGCACGGATTTTGGTATAGGGTGCTGAATTATGCCTAGAATGATGTTGCTAAGCTTCGTGAAAATATCCATAGCTATGCCGATTGACACAACGCACTGATGTAATATAAATTAGTCTCTGACAAGTTTCCCTGAAATCGGTTCAGATATAGACATATAACAAAAACGCGTCGTCTGTTTGGTTGCATATGTAGAATATACCCAAAGTGGTGAAGGGTATCATATAGTCGGCCCAGTCCGACTTTACTACTTTCCTTACTGGTTTTTCGTTCACATTGTTCCGTTTATTCGTCGGTGGAAAAAAAATAAAAAAAAAATTGAGCAAAAATAAGCAAAAAATATTTATACCCTACACAACTAAGTATAAGTATACCGATAGTCATATCTCGACTAGCTGAGACGATATAGACATGTGTGTCGGTCCGTCCGGCTGTTCTGAATACTAGTAATATTCGGAAAATATGTCGGTATATGAAAGAGGTGCTGTTGACCTCTAATCGGACAAAAGGGTGCAAATATTACGAAATATTTGGCTCGGAATAAACATCCGCATATAGTTAGAGTTCCGTGGTAGTTGTGTAGGGTATCGTATGGTCGGCCCCGACGGACTATACTGCTCCGCTCACTGGTTTTTATTATATATCTCTTTCTATCTTTACTTATGTTCATAAATAATTTTATTATTTACACAATAATAAATTGACGAATGAAGAATAGGGGAAAAAGGAACTAGAGTAAAAAGAGGAACTATAGGAACTAAAGAACTTCACCTAGCTCCTATAGTTCCTTTATCGGAATAGTTCCAATGAACTAGTTCATTCTGGAGCTACCAAACTCTAATTGAGAACCAAAAATATCAAACAAAATTTTGACATTTGAGGATATTGACCTTCAGAACGTTCAGTGCTATCTATACTACAATATAAATGACATAATTAGTCAATAACGATTTGGAATAGCCCCCATATTCCATTTTCGAAATTGTGAAATTTTTTTTTGTTGAATTTACCAAACGAAGGGCCTTAATATGGTATTCCAAATTTTTAGAAGGTGAAGAACATAGTTTAAAATGTTCAATAAGGTTCCAAATTTTCATATAGCCTTAATATCGGATTATTATGAGTTTTATACGTTTTAAGTAAGTAAGTTTAAATAAGTTTTAAAATGGGTACATGTTTTGATATAGATACAATACAAAGATCTAGCCTTGGCGCATTCACATATTGCCATAAATAAAATATTTTCGGTGAATAAATTACCACTTAATAGATAAACCTAAAAATATTAGAAATTATATTCAGGTTCATGTTTTGTAAAATATCACTCCAATAAAGGTCCCATTCCACTTTCTGCATGTTGAAGGTCCTTTTTTCATCCCAAGTTTTTGTTAACTCGGAGGATAGAGTCTCTTGCTGCAGACAATGTAGGTCCATGATCTGTATTAGTATCATTTTTAGGATTCCGATCGACTTTGGCATTTTTATTGCGCACCTATTGATGGAGGGTATAAAATTTGAAAATATTAGCTAGAACTTATCGACATTATTACTACACATCGCAAAGGATGAAATGAAATCAAAATCGCACAAATATGTATACAGTCAATTACGGTAATAGAGAAATGGAAGGGACCAAACAAATTAGTTTGTTATAGACAAAGTTCGTTGTAACCACGGCTTTGCAAAATAGAAAAATATTCGGCTTAGAAAAATATATTATTTTATTAAAAAATTAAATTTATTTAAAGTTCTTAAAGAAATCTTATGATTTCTTCAAGATGAGGGATGTTACAGTGGAAAATTAATTCTTTTTGGATTCTGCGCGAAAAATAGCACGTAGACATATTGTAATATTATTGGGGTTGTTATTAATGTATACAGCATCCCTAATTTACTTTTGGCAATTTTTTCAATACCAAAAATGGACCTATGTATTTAGGGGTTGCAAAAAAATCAGCCATATTTATTTTGGAAACAAAATACGTTTGACTTTTTGCTGCAATCACTTTTATTCTGTACTTGACTGTTGTCCGCAATATAAAAAATGTTTCCAAATAAATCTTTAAATTTAGTAAATTTGGCAAATTATTTTCACTTTCATCCGCTACACAACTATGGTCTAACGGTATAATATGGTCTCATGTTTATAAACCCAATCTTTTAATCGTAATATCTCGACTAGATGCATAGGTCTAGCTATGTGTGTCTGTCCGTCCGCCTGTCAACTATAATGAACCAGCGATTGTTCAACATTTAGTTAACCCAATTGCCATTAAATTGAATTTGGGACTACGGGGTTGTGGCCCATAGTGCAGTCTGAACGTACAATGTTGCCCACAAGCAACGAAATGTTTGAGAGCTTATCTTTAATACGCAGCTACTAACAATTCAGTTTTTGGATTACATAGGTTATGATCTGATCATGGACGAAACATATCAAAAGATAAATAAAAAAATTTTCAATTTTTGGTCAAGTTATGCACCAATTTATATAAATCGCTTCGTATTCGAATTGTACCCTCATAATAATTTTTAATTCGTCACAAAGCTTACGACACATAGCAGTGGAAAAAGTATGAATTTGTTTTCAAATACCTTTTTAACCAACGAATTTCTCAGTGAGGTAGTATCACTGGTAACGTAAATACTTCGATTTGTTACAAGAGGCATTTTGGGTATGAAAGGCTTTTTGTAAAGAAGCTATAAATAGCTTCTGGGGAGAATATCCCCAACAAAAAACTAAGGGAACTGATGAGGATCAGTGGCTAGATTCAAAACAATAGACTTCATAGCCTTACCCCTTCGTGAACAATGCCATACTTTCCCCACTAATAATTAGTTGTTTTTATAAAAAAAAAAAACAAATTGGGATTGCGCTTGACTATTTGAATTAACCCGTCAACACTACTTTTTAATTTTTGTAAAAATTTATCTGAAGAATAATTTAAGTAATTTGTCGTCGATATTCTATTTGCTTTTCTTCAACTTTTATTTCTCAGAAAGACTATTCTGTAAAGGACAAAACATAAAAATCATGTCGAAACAAAATTGAAACTATAATTCTGGAGTATTCGTATCTTAATTCTGGTCATTAGAGTAAATTACATTGGTTTCCTTTTAGGAAAATTTGACATTCCTTTATGGATTCGAATATATCGAAAATCAATATATATTTTTGGTGTATTTCGGAAACTTCCCTAAGCTTTTGGGTCAGGTTTCACCGGCTTTTTCCCACAATGCAAAATTTCTATTCAGGAATTCAGTTTGATAAAAAATAGTTTTATTAGGATTACTTTAATTTTATCCATCACCTAAGTCTTAATAAAATGTTCTGCAAAGAAATCTTCTACCTAGGGTCTACGACCCATATTTCAAGATGTTGTTATCGGATTGACAAATTTAAAATACACAATACAATATGTAATGGAGGATACCAAATGGGTTATTTCTACACGATATGCTTCGGCTACATATGTCTAGAATTATAATACATACGTCAGAAACCCATGCAAACCATTAGGTTTTTGACAAAAAAAAAAAAATATTTCCATTAGTGAATAGTCAGAAATATGTAAAAACATTATATATTCTTGAAAATAACTGTATATGGTGAAAGTATTGAAATAAATGACGTATCCATATTAATTATATTTTATACAGGTATATGACGTTTACACCTTTTTGACAGTCAAAAACCTAAAAATTCGGGTCATCGCTGTATGTTACTGAAGTTTGGTACAATATACCTTAGACCCCTAAAAAATAGAAAGTTCGAAAAATTGAAAGAGTTGAAAATACTGCTGCCATTCAGGCGTCAGTAGCCATCAGTCTATTTTAAGGGTGTTCCCAAGAATTCTGCATCGCCCAGACAGCTTTTGCTTAGGAATATAACATAATAAAGCTGACTCAAGAATTGTAGCTGGTCGACCATTTGAAGCTATAATGAACAATTTTGTTTTCAGTTGTCATGTCCATATTGAAAAAGCCCTTTATATGTGAAGGCAATTTTTATAAAAACTTCTATTGGGCGCAAAAACACATTTCAACTGTAGAAGTTTGAAAGAAACATGTTAATATGTTTTGTGTCTGTACAGCTTATAGCCTGTGAGATATTTAATTTCAGATTTGTGTGAATGTGTTTAGACTTAAAGAAAATTCGATATATATCATGAACTTAATAGTCATGATATTTTAACGCCTTTCCGATGCGCCAGTATAACACTGTTTCTCCTATCTTTACGCCTACATTTCAATGTTAATAACGAACTAGGAGAAATTCTTATTTTATATAAAAATCTCGGACACCTCTCAACAGCTGTTTTAGACTAGATTAACAAATATATATTCGTAAATTCCATAAATGCTCAAAAATATCGCTAAACCAAAAAAGTTGGAAAATTTACAAGTTTATGTTGGGCGCCAGTGTGTATCAAAGCTGTCGAATATTAAGGAAATCAACCAGATATTTCATTTTTATCCGTGATTTGTTTCGGAGGTGTTTAAAAACTACTCAATGGTACCTACAACGATATACGATAGGATTTATGTTGGGCGCCAAAAATTTCAGAAAGTAAAAAAAAATCAGAACATAAGCAATGGTGACTAAATTGTCGTTTCTTTATGCCATATTTGGTTTAGGGATATTTCTAAATATGAAAGGTTCCTATAGAAAATTCCCTACTACTTCTGTTGGCGTCATTTAACATATGTAGATGATTGGGGGAAGCAAAGAAGTACTTCTTTCTTTGTGTCAGATATGTTTCAGGCGTAGTTCTTACTACCAATATTTCCTACATAAAAGTCCATTTACCAACTTATGTTGGCCGCCATTGTGGACCATAGCTATAACAAGTTAAGGGAATCAAATATCAGTTTTTTTCGAAAGATTTGGTTCAGGGATAGTTCGCCGTAGCTTTCAAAATTAGCTCAGATTTGTTCAGGGTTCAGACATGCTTCTTTAGGTCTGTATGATTACTATGGGTCCAAACGAACATTTTATGAAGGAATTCATAAATAGAGAAATTTTACAAAATTCAGTTGGGCGCCAAACAAAGCCTCTTTGGATTATTATCTCTAATATTAAGTGTTAGGAACTTAAACTGTCATTAATATATCGGATTTATGTCAGCGATGGATTTGATATATTTTTTATGTATTTCACCACTCTAGAGAGATAGTACATACCCACCAATATACGATGCGTTTAGCCGTTAGTTAAGCGGCTCATAAGCCATATTTGCAATGTGGCTTTACAAAGAAGTTGCATTGATTATTTGTAGTTATGAGAAATTGCATCTGCAAATTATATTTAAACGTATTACGGTTCAATATTCATCATTATACCAGAATATGACTTTTTCAGAGCAGATTTTACTTGTAATGACGGACATTTTTCATACAACCGAATAATTGTTTCTTGCGTGATATACAACAGTCAGAATTTTTGTTCATACAACTTAAAATATTTTCTTCCTTGGTATACACCTGTCTTTAGATAGTTCTCAGTTATCAAGTTGGGCGCCAAAAATATTCGACAAGTATCGAAGATTAAATATTAAACTGTTGAATATGTTTCATGAATCGATGTTGGCTCAGGGAAATATCTAAACTTGAATAGTCCTACCCAGATTCTGGTCTACAATATATTTATCTTCAGATCCGTATGAATGTTTCTCCTACGGTTCCAACCGAAAGTAGAATTTTTTTTTTAAATTTTATGTTGGGCGCCAATTGCTTCCAATTTCAGTAGAATGAGCGTTAGATACAAAGTTCTCGTATGCTTTTCAATATTTATACTCACCGTTTTTTCCGAACATCCTTCTCTAGTATGTTCTCCGCTTTCGAATTTGCATGCCTCGTAACAATTACACATTATTTTATATATCACAAAAAAAATTGTATTTATTTTGAAATTTATATCCTTGTCATAATATGTTGAATCAGGACCCGGACGACATCTTTACCTGACAGTATTAGAGAAATTTCAATATAATCTAATGCTGCCCGGTAAGATGTGAACAGATATCCTACAAAATGGGAGCGGCGAGAGGTAGATAGGCGTTTATCCATTGTTTTTAAGTCACTTTAGCACATTCCACAAGTTAATGATTTGTTTAGCACTTTAACGATGAGTATACATACAATAATTATTAATAAAAACAGAAAAAAATCGAAAAAATACAAATTCATTTAATTGATTACATTTTAGCAAGTCGTTTTTGTTTTAGCTGTTGTTTGGTCGCAGTCATTTTTTTTTTGCTTTTTTTCGTTTGTAAACAAAATCTCATAAAACAAATGTAAATGTAAAGAATAAATATTTACAACACATTTTTTTGTTTAAAATTCTGTTGTTGTTGTGTGTGTTTGCACATCAAACGTCATTTGCTAAAATAAAAAAAATAGCATCATATTTATGTTTGTTTATAATTATTAACATCGGTTATGATGATGATGGTGAGGATCGTATGCGTCGTCGTCATCATCATCATTATTTTGATCATCATGGGTTTATTAATTTATATTTTTTGTTGTTGCATCAAACTGCATATTGTGCACACTCACTTTGTAAGTTTGTTCGGTTATGTGTGTGGTGTTTGTAGTTCGTTGTGGTATTTTTTTTAGTGCGACTGCAACACATTTTAAAACCTATTAAAATATTTAGTTGATGGATAATTCATGACAATAACAATAAAATTCTGTGAATGATATGCGGGCCGAAAAATAACAGAAATCACTGCATCGTACACGTTCGCTTGCTCACATTCTCTCTATTCTCTCATGAAATGCAATGTAATAAAACTCTCATTGAGATTCCTTGGTTATTTGTCGGAGACATCATCATTGGAATCGTTGTCATAATTGTGTATTGCCAGGGATGGAAGTTATTCATTACATGGTTTTACTTAGAATCATATTGGCTCGGGAAAATTTATTAAAAATATGAGAACGATAATCAGAGGGTATAAAAAAGTCGAAAGAAATCGGAACTATTTTTTCTACAGTTAATAAAAACGATTTTTTAATATTTTTATCGCTTGATCCCTAACTGTAGGAAAATTTACGTTGGGCGCCAAAACATGCCACAGCTTAGCATGTTAGGTGAAACAATTTGATTGTTATTTGTAGCGTCGGATTCGCTTCAGGAATGTTTCGGAAAAAGCTTTGTATCATAAAACGGCCAACAATGTGGGAAATTTCAGAAACTTATGTTGGGCGGCAAAGCGTTTAAAACCTATAGAAGGTTAGGAATGTAGCGAATTTTTCTTGAGTCGTATTCAATTCAGTGTATTTCCGGAAATGTATATATGCCAATATAGACTATCAGAAATTCCATTAACAAAAAAATATTATGTTGGGCGCCACAATGCACAACAGTTATTATAGATTATGGGAAACAACAAATTTCTTATTTCTTGTGTTGCATTCGATTCAGGAATGTTTCGAAAAGTGCTCTGAATCATAAATCAGAAATGTGGAAAATTTCGGTTTGACTATATTCGTAAATTCCATAAATGCTGAAAAATATCGCTAAACCAAAAAAGTTGGAAAATTTACAAGTTATGTTGGGCGCCAGTGTGTATCAAAGCTGTCGAATATTAAGGAAACATATTTCTTTCTTATCCGTGATTTTGTTCAGAGGTGTTTAAAACACTCTATGGTACCTACAGCGATATATGTAGGATTTATGTTGGGCGCCAACAATTTCCGAAAACAAAGACTAACTAAATGTTTCTTTTTTGGGTCAGATTGAGTTCAAGTTTCTTTCTAAATAATAAATTGCCCTGCCTTGCCGCCGAAATGTCCCGCGTCTTCAGAATATTGGTGATGGTAACTAAATTGATGTTGCTTTGTGTCATATTTGCTTTAGGGCTATTTCTAAATATAAATAGCTTCTATAGAAAAGTCCCTACTACTACTGTTGGGCGCCATTCTATATATGTGAATAATTGGGGGAAGCAAAAAAGTAATTCTTTCTTTGTGTCAGATTTGGTTCAGGCGTAGTTCTTACTACCAATGATTCCCACAGAAGTGTTAGAGGAATCAAATATAAGTTTTTTTGCCAGATTTGGTTCAGGGATAGTTCGCCACAGCTATCGAAATTGACTCAGATCTGTTCAGGGGTATTTCTAAACATGTAAGACATGTTTCTTCAGGTCTGTATGATTACTAAGGGTTCAAGCGAACATTTTATGAAGGAATTAATAAATAAAGAAATTTTACAAAATTCAGTTGGGCGCCAAAAAAGCGTTCTTAGATTATTTTCGTAGATTTTGTCATGCGTATCCGGATATATATAAATATCTCCATGAATTTGCTTTAGGTTATCAAGGCTGTCACGGAAATATATTCCGGGTTCCTTCTATATTTTAATTCCGTGTATGATCTGTAATCTTCTCAAACATTTTCTCTTAGATTTCGTTGAATACCTTGTGGCTGTTGAAATTTAGTGTACGACGGTTTCACGGAAGGTATATTAAAAAATCTCAGATATTTATATTCGCATATAAATTTCACGATGCATACTATGCCTTTGCAATTGTATCTGAGTCCAGTGAAGGTACTTCTGGCCTTGATTTTAATTCGTTCGTGTGACAACAATTTGAGAAATTTAATTTTCACTTACTTTTTTTTAAACTTCAGGTCATTGAAGGATGCCTTGTGGCAATAAATAGCTTGCCCTTTATCGATTATTCGTTTAGTTATAATTATTTATTTTTTCCAACTATTTCAGCACATTCAAGTTCTGTCACATTGTTCCCATTTTGTAAAAAAATGCATTTGCATGATAAATTTTAATTTAAATAGTCTGTTTAACAAAAAACATCAGCGCCTGAATAGGAGTTTTTTTGTGGTTGCTTTTGTACACAAATAATATATATTATCACACGCACACATGATAGGTTTGGGGCACGCAACTGATGACATCCAATAGCCCAGGGTAAGGTTTAACCCCTATTTCAGCAAAAAACTAAAAACCCAACAAGTTATTACATCCCCATAAAAAAAGAAAAAAATACGAGGCAAACATTTGACCACGAACCGTTTTCAAAAAAAAAAATCGCTTAGGGTGGTAGAGGAAGTCGCGCAACAACACAAAACGAATATTTTTTTGTTCTTCAGTTATTTTTTGTATTATTTTCAAATATTTTTTTATTATTTCTCCCGTTAATAGCTCCACACAGAATTCCGTACCGTTTCGAACAAGCGCCACTAACAAACTGAACGGAAAATAGGCGGGCTCCATTGAAAATTCCAACTGACTGAAACAGAAAAAATCAAACACACACAGACACACTCACACACACATAGAGAGAGAGAGGGAGAGTGTATGAGAGAGCGAGAAACGTGCAGTCAAACCCAGTAACAACGTTGACGTCAACTAATTTAGTTTAGGACTGAGTAGAACAGAGAAACGGAGTGGATTTTTGGTTGTGACGCAACTATGGCAACAACCAACAGGTTTGATCAAATGTGTTGTTGTTGGGTGGTTGTCTAACGCAGCTAATAACAATAAATAAATTGAAACAATAAATCCATATAACACACAGTGGAGGTATTATAAAATAATATTTTTTGGTTGGTTGTCCTTGCTTGTTTGGCTGGTTGAATGATCTTCGTTTTTTTTGGGCTAGACGTAGAATACTTTTCGTGTAACCAAGTTGGTGGGGGAGGTGACATGAATTTTTATTAGTGTTGAGAACTAAGGGAAAGGGACTTTTTGTATTTGAAAATCATAAGAAATGGAACTAAAGTAGAAATCCTAACCGTTTAAACAGACTTCCTACAGATTTTTAGTATTTTGAAATTGAACTGAAATAGAGTTCCTATACTTTCGTTTACAACATAAGTTTTACTGATAATTGGATTTTTGAAAGCATCAGATTGTTTGTGAGCCATCAACTATTGATCTTTTTCAAACTGTTGGGCGCCAATACCTGTTTTGCATTTTGCAAGTTTATTTAGAACGACGAACGCCAAATTGGGCGATTGGGCGCCACAATTTGTTCAAATTGGAAGTACATTTTGAAGAGGAAATTTATTTTTTGCAGGTTTAAAGGCTTCTGGTTTTCCATAAGTAGTTCCATGGTCCTGTCCACTAATTAGACCACAGAACCATCAAATATTGAATTTTTTAAAATTGGATGTAACTTTAGAATCGCTAACGTTTTGAAACTGTTGGGCGCCAAAATTAAATCTCAATGGAAATATTATTTAGAATGGTGCACGCTTCGAAAGTGTTTGGCGCCAAAACTTTTTCTCATAGAGAGAGTTAAAATACCACTGGTTTTTCATAAGGAGCTCGATGAACCCGCTGAGCCATCAACTGTTGGGCGCCAATATGTTTTAAAACTGTTTGACGACAAAAATTGGTACAAATAGAAACTATCGATTCTCATAGAGATAATAATTTTTCTATAGCAATATGGGGAGAATTGTAGAGATAAATGGTTCCGAGGAAGTTGGTCAGAAGCGGAACTTGGTCAGAACAAGGAGAGGTATTGAGGAAATCATTTTGTTATAAAGACGATGGACCATAGCGAACTTTTGTCTGCAGTGGAGTTCTAAGTAACTCTGTGGCGCATCATAGCTCCGGAAGTTACTAAACTAAATAGTCAATTAGGCATCAACAGTATTGCCTTTTGAAGTGCTACGGCTCAAGAATATCATGTGCTAAATAACTCGCTATGAAGCGATGTGGCGGGAATCACTGATCCCTCCTGAAAATCTCATAAATCAATCAAAACAAAATTTCAGATAGAAAATTGTAGGTAGAAACGAATGTAGGGAAATAATTTCGGAGGAGCTCCTTATTCTGGAGATCTCATAAATCATTCCGAGCATAAAAAACAATATTAAGCGGAGGAACTGATGCTTCCAAGAGATTTCTTTAAAGGTAACGGTTCGTTTGAAGAGAAGCGGATCTGGGAAATATTTTTGCAAGGAGAGATCTGCAGAAAATCAAATGGTTAGCGAGACTTCCCACTATGATCCACATCAGGCGATCGAGCGACTATAGATTTTCGTTAGACTCGAATGATTTCTACGAGCAAGTTCCAAATACTAATATATCATTAATGATCTATAAAAAGTATTTAATAGCTCTGCCGACCCTCCATAAAACTCTAAGTGACCATACACAACTCTTTTTTATATATCGAATGTTTCCTTATCAAAATTTTGTAATTTTGTTTTATCGCAAACTAATTGATTGATGTTATCAGTGAACTATTTTTTATTGGTTTGTTTTATGACAGCAAGCGTGGGCCTCTTGATTTTTATCATAAAAAAGTTTACATATCTTATTGATGTAATATTTTGTGTTGTATGTTGTGATATCATCTGAAATCTTGATGGCAGATGGAGATTTTTTACGATGACGTCTTTTGAAATTTTAATGGGTGTCTGGTGTTTTTTTTGAGGTTTCTCCGCCGACAAGTGTATGTGGATGGGAACATAAAATGTGATGGGACAAGAGCAAAAAATCGGACAGAAATGGAAATTACAAAAGAGGGTTTTAGCGGAGTTAAAATCTAAAATTATTTTTGGAAAAAATACGATTTAATTTTTCTCAGATATCCGGCCTAGTAGTGACACACGAATCCCCAAATTGTGGATTTATGATTATGTTTTGTGTGTAATTATTATTTCTTTATAGAAGAGATCTAATTGGGCACCAGAAATATAGTTTACAAGGAACATATATCTGTTTTTCACGTATTTGACTATGCAAGACATCCTGTTGGGCGCCAAAAAGGGTCAGCTTATTCTTTTTTCCTTTTTTTAGTTATACAGAACAAGGAATTCATTTGGAAATTGGTAAGCGTAGAATAATTCGGTAATTAGAATACTATGGTAAAATGTTTCTTTAATAAAAAGGAAGTTCAGATTTTCAGAAATGCTGCGATCTACACCTTCAAAGGGGAGAATATTTTGAATCTTTTTATTGAAAGGCCTTGCCTTAAGGATCCCAAAATTCTATTGTGTTGTTTTTATGGATTGTAGATATACCTAAACTTCAAAAATTTACAGATTATTATAGCTGATATTTTAAAATACTCTGAGGTTCCACTTCTCAAGCAGCTTTTCCGTCGAGGTAGTTTTGAAAGTTAATTTTCTCATTTATGGTGAGTAGGTGATTAAGAGAATGCATTGGGCGTCAGGAAAACTAAAATTATTTCTTTGTGGAAGACAAACAGTTGGGCGCCATTGATTTAGAATCACTACGTAAGTCTCCTGCAGATCTATTTCGTTTGGTAAGAAGGTGATCATTAGATCTCCAGAAAAAAATTAATTATTTACATATGAAAGACACCCTGTTTGGCCGCCATTATTGTAGAATTCCTGCGTAAGATTTCCAGAAGATATATTTCGAATAAATTTGAAACTTTCAAGCCTATAGAAGACCTAATAAATATAAGGATACTAAATCTGCATGATTATCCTTGCTCAGGTCTTGAAAGTTCAGTCTAATGTTTTTTTAAGTTGCCACAACTCCAAAATCCTCACAGACTCTTTAAAAAATAAAACTTTACCTCTTACTCCTCGATTTTCATCGCAAGTACTTCTCCAGAAAAAATTTTATCTTTAATTATTTTCACTTCTTGAAAATAAAATTTGGCTTCTGAAGTTTAACAACATCATCATAAATTCCGTTACTTTTTTTAATTTTCAAAATTAAATTGTTTGTAAACACTGGCTCGGAGGTGTGAAAATCAAATCGCAGCCTCAGCTGTTTCTCCAGGTGACTTCAACTTTTTTTTTGTTTAAAAAAGTGGGCGTTTGTGTATCTTTTTCTTCTTCTTTTTCGTATTTGTTCAATAAAAAAATATCACGTTTATGGTTAACACTGTTTTGTTAATTATATTTTTTTAAACATTTTTTTATTAAATTATTTGCATATTCCTTTTATGTGCTATTTGTTTATAAATCTTCTTCTTCGTTGAGGAACTTGTTCGGTTATTTTTCTGCAGTTCTATTTTGGAATTATTCTTCTTATTGGAGGCAAAAAATATATTTTTTATAGTTTACGGAACCGTAAAATATTTTTTTTTTTACTTATATGGACTTCACGCTTCACGGAGCTGGTGAGCCATGTCCGTTAACGAAGGCTGAACACGATCGACTGTAACGGAATATGAAAAACCGAACACTGACTTGACAAAATGTGAACGCAACTCACTATTGGCAAAGACAAGGGAATGTCGCACGCAACAGACAGACAGCAGCAGCAACAACGACGACGACGGCAAAACCGAAGGCCTACCTGCTGTTGCTAAAGGCGGATAATGGTGGTGCGTCGCGTGAATTTCCATTATCGCATCAGTCAGCCAAACAACCAACCGCAGTTCGTCAGTCAGTCGGGCAGCCAGTCTGATATCCCCAAAACGAACAGAAACAGGCAACATAGCTTCGCTCTCTCTTTGCAACACTCACAAATCCTGTTGCAAGGCATTGGCCATGCTTCTTCAAACGTCCATTAGACGCTGCTGCTGGTCAACGCTCTCCCAATTTTGAAAAACACTCCAACAAAATTGGGCGCCAAACATTTCATATTCATAACGTTCGGTTGGCTCCATGTGGTTGGGGTTACATTTTGAGGTGACATTGTTTTTTTAGTTGACACTTATGCCACATTAGTTTGATAACACTTTACCAATACATATGCAAATGTTCCTATGCAACATGTTCTAACTTCATACACTACATCGATGTTTGCTTTCTAAGGCTTTAAACGAGCGACCACAAACCTAGAAATCAACAGACGCCATACACTCCAGAAGCTCCACTTTTACAAAAATGTTACCCCACACTCCTGTGCACACATACGGTTGTGTATGTGTGTTTGCGTGTGTATGCCTTGCTCACTTGACCAACTTCTTCTCATTCCCCAATTTCACACACCATTTGTCTCTTTCTCTTCTATCGTCCCATTTACATGTTTGTCACCATTCGGTCGCCCTCTCTCTTTCTAATCGGACATCAAACTTGTTGTAACCTCGTGTTTTAGGTTTGATCTGAGATAGAATTTTGAACGGATGTCACCTCACTGACACACTGAATTCTGTGTTGGGTGATGGGAGCAGCGCTGCTGGTGTTGTATCTGCTTCTGTTCGCATTGACGTTTGTTTGACTGCATTTTCTTTGTTGTTTGGCCTCACTAACTGACCATCATCATCAGCTGCTTGTTTGATACGACGCTCTACAAAATTATATTCCGCTAATTTCCTGATCATATGTTTGTTGGTAGTGGGGGCTGTGAGATGTGTGTTTTTTTTATGATACAAAAATATAATATTTTGAAAAATTAAAAAAAAATCTCTACAGAGATTGTTTAAAATATTTATCCGAATAACAAAATCAGCCGTTATTGAGAAATTTATAAATAATAAATAACAATTTGACCATTTAGTGTGATATAGCTTCGTCCAGGAGAATTTCCTTCCTTACAATTAATTAAATTACCATGTGAAAACTAATAACAACTAACTATGCTAATAAATCATATTCCCAACAGAGGACTTAGAGTAGTTTTTTTAACGTTTAAAAATTAAAATAGTGGCGCCCAATAATTGTGTGAAAATATTGTTTTCCTGCAAATGTTTTATGGGATTGACAATTTAAATGACTGCACAACTTCAATCGAAAGAGAAAAAAAAAACTGACTTAAAATTCATTCAAATGAAAAATACAGTCAATTTCGTAATCTTATTAGCCCATTTGAAATTTTAAGAAATCGAAGCTAAAAAAGGTGCCCCACCTGTGGCATTTTACTTACATTTATAATAATTTTTTTTGTAGGAAACATATATAAAAGAAAATACATTAGTTATGTTTGAAATGATTGTTGGAATACAAAAAAATAGTTTATCGAAAGAAAACGATCGCCGAATTCTCTCTGCGCCCTTACAACCAAAAAATTAAAAGTTTACAATGGCACTGCGAAAACATGGTCACCCAAGTACATTTTATCGACAACTCAAAAAGATAGGCAAAGTGGTTTACGATTGCCATATACAAAAATGTGGTTACGGGTCGGAAAAATTTTAAACCGAGATTTTAAGAACGCTGTTCAAAGGTGCCCCACGTTCAAAGGTGCCCCCTCTCCCCTAATATTTTGAAAAAAAAATTCTCTAAATAAATTGTTGAAAATGTTCATTCAAATAACAATATCAGCCATTATTGAAAAATTTATAAAAAAATTACATTTTGATCATTATATCGTCCAGGAAAATTTCCTCAACCATTATTTAAATGACTATTTCAAAAGTACAACTTAATAAATCATATTTCCAACAGAGGACTTACAATAGTTCTATGTAATGTTTAACAATGAAAAAAGTGGCGCCCAATAATTGTGTGAAAATAAATTTTTTCGGCAAATATTTAATGGGATTCATAGTTCAAATGAAGCGTTTTATTTAAACATGCTGATTTTAATTAAACAATTGGTTTTAATTTAACAATTAATAAAACAGCAAAATTCGATTCGTTGTTAATTTTTTTGGTTGACAGTTTTTGTTATATCTAAAAAATAGTGATTGAAACCATCCCAATGAAACTGAAGAAAAATTTTCAAAAATTATTTTACCCAGAACCCAAAAAAAGTATTGTTTTATATGGAAGTGCTATGGAATTATGTTGTAAAATGTCCTAATATGAATGAGAGAATGGAAATACCTGTGATATCTATTCACCTTCTGATATTTGGGCCATCGGAAAGACGCTGTGCAATCTTTTCTTATAATTAGACGAAATTCGGTACTGCGACTGCATATTTAAAAACGTCATTCTAGACTTAATTCGAAATTTTCCATCTAACAAAACTGTGATCTTTAGCGTATTAATAAAATAATTGTATTAATACAATATATATGAACCGATTAAGACCAAAGTTGACTCATCTTATTGTACAGAAGTCACAATCAGATCAATACAATATCATAATACAGCTCTGATTCCAAGAAACTAAATTATCCTGTTGAAAACACGATAGAGATCTCAATATTTGAGATAAAGCTCTGAAATTTTGCACAGACATTGCTAGTACCCTAGGATGTTTGGTATTGCAAATAGGATATATCAGTCTATGATGTGGCGCAGCCCTCATGTAATGATACGCTCAATATTCGATATTTAGGCAATTTTCGTCACGTGTTTCAAACGAATCGGCTGTATTTTTGTACTTTGGTTTTTCATTGTATAGCACATGCCCGTGCCAAAAGTAATTAATATTGACCCAGTTTCAGGGTAGCTCCCGTACAACGCAAACCCCAATATTCGGTATTTTGGGGATTTTGGACACGTTTTTAAATCAAATTGTTATTTTAGTACATCCTTGTACTAAAAATTATTGATATTGAACCAAGTTTGAGTGTGGCCTCCATATAACGATACCCCTACAGCTCAGTACTAAAAATGATTAATATTAGCTCTGTCTGTTTACTCGATATTTGGTAACAATTGTTACCAAATGTTACTAAATGTTGTCTGTTTACCCAAAAATCCAGTAAAAGAGAGTCAAGTAAGAGAGCAAGTTTGTCAGTTCAACAACAACAAACTTACTGCAGTTTACTGAAAGAATAGGTGTGGCTGGTTACTTTTCCAGTAACATTTCTTCAGTAAGTTCTATTGACTTAAGTTGGTATTTTAGGAATTTTTAATACGTTATTCGATGGAATTGGCTGCAATTTTTATTCCCATTGGATGTTAAACGTCGCTACCCAAAATTATCAGTATTGATCCTCGTGTTTTCTGACCTCTTTTTCGATATATTCAATGTCCGATCATAACATAAGTTTTCATTAAGTACATATTTTGAATGCCATCCTCGTGGTGGGTATAAAACGTTCGACCGGGTCGAATTCAGTACACTGCAGTGGCTGTAACTTTCCTTTTTCCGCATTCCTGTTGACTAATAAACTCTTTTTCCAGAAAGTTGTGATTTTAACATCGCTCTCATACAAAGGCCTCCCTTATTACCAAATCTAGATGAAGCATATCGATCCACTCCTTCTTTTACCTCAGTTAAAGGGTTTAAAATTAAATCAATTTCTAAAATGGACAATATGAATCTACTCTCTCTGGTACCTCATTCACAAATTGTAAACATCTCAACTTCCTTTGTATTTGTATTTCTTAGTTGCATAGCGCATGTGCTACTTGAATGTTACCTAGGCCTTTATACGACCAACAAATTTCAGATATAAAATTAACTGGACCGTTATTATTACTTTATTTTACGATTGAATCGATTTGAAAACCACAATTTTCTACAAATAAACCTTTTTATGAAATTATATAATATATTAAATCTAATAAATTATATGGATTTATATTCCTAACCATATACCAATATTCATCCATGGTTTTGCCAATTCTTTTGATAAATGGCACAAAAATCATCAAAACTGGAGTGCTCGGCTAATAAGTTTGGATATTAAGATCACAAGCTGAAATATTTTTATAATGGCTCAACTTTTTAAAATAAATATTGCATTTTGGTCTCAGATGTGTTGAAAATTGCATACAAAGGTGATATTTTCAAAATAGTTATTTGTAGTGGACTCCGACAGCAAACAAAATAGACGACATACATATCAGTCATGGCACTTAGACCCCGTTTTAATACCCTTCATCACACTGTGGTACAGGATATTATGTCTTAGTACATATGTTTGTAACAGGCAAAATGAATCGAGATAGACCCATGGTTCCTTTTGAGAAGTACAGGTCGCATTTACAATCCGATTTGGATGGAATTTAGTATAGCTCATTTGTTTTGCCCTATTGAAATTGGTGAAAATCGGTTTAGATTTAGATATAGCTTCCATATATATTTTCGTCCGATTTTATGTAATTGATGTACCAAAGCTCATATATTTCTTTTAATTTGCACGAAATTAGGCATAGCGTACTGAATTCGGTCTAGAATATTGTGTGTTAAGCTTCGTGAAAATCGATCCAGATTTAGATATAGCTCGCATATATATTTTTGTCCGATTTAATGTAAATTGTGCACAAAATACCCAAAGTTAGTCTAATTGACACGAAATTTTGCACTACGTATCTAACTGAAACTAGAATAACGTAATTGATTTTTTAGTTTGAAATTGGTGCAGATGCAGACATAGCTTTCATATATGTTTCGAACGGGTGTCTAATTGAGATTAAATTTTGAACAGAGCGACATGCCGAATAGCGTGTATCGAATTTTCTATAAATCGATTTACACAAATTTGTCCCTTTGTACGCAAACGACTCTAAATATGCCCAATTTTTGGGTAAAAACTCGGGTATTTACCCAAGTATTTATCCACGTCTTTAAAGTATCGGAAAACTATCCATTCTAAATCAATGTTATAACAGAAACCCGGAAATAAGGTATAAGATGTTGTATTACCTATTCAATATAGTAAATACCCAAATAAATACCCACAAATGGGTATTTACCCAATTTATGGGGTATTAACCATTTGGGTATTTAACCACTGCCCATCTCTACTTATTGGTAAAAATTACATATTTAAATTCGTTCAATGTCATTTCAATGTTCCCTCGAGGGAATTGTTAGAATGCATATTAGAATATACCCAAAGTAGTGAAGGGTAGCATATAGTCGGTCCAGTCTTCTTTTTTAATTTAATAATTTAATAATTTAATTTATAGACCAGAAATACTTGAATTACAACTTTCAAAAAATTCCGAAAATTTGGTGTATGGATTTCTATTCCTATCTATAGAAGAGAATTGCTATTTATTGGTAAGCAATTTTTTACATATTCATTTGACAAATGCGTCAAAAATATTCAACATATGGGATGTTCCGCTATATGGGGATATAACTAAAGATAAACCAATATAGATTACTTTTAGTACAATGTATACAATTCGTTTGGAGATCCAGAATAAAATCCTATAAACGCGAAAATCTACGAGTCTCCGCTATATGGTGGCTATAACTACCCATGGGCACACATCTTCGAACGGAATGTTGGTAATGATATCTTGAAATTATAGACTAACCAGTCATACAGATTCGAATTATGTTTTGGCTGGATTCTGACTTCACTTCTATTTCGGAGCCAACTAGACGACGATATACGTAGCAGTCATGGCATTTGGCCCCCGTCTTCTTTAATTTTTAATATTAACATACAATTTGAAGTGATTTCTAGGTACTCAAACCATACTTTTTTGTAAAAGGTACATAATTTTCTTCATAATAAATTCGACTCATATTTATGACTATTAAATAAAAAAATAATATTTCTACCTTTGGTTGGTATAGATGGAATATCTGGATTTAAAAAAAAAACGTTCGTGACAAGTGACACATAAAATTCGTTCCACTTTAACACATATCCTTATATCCTGCTTTTTCAATCACTCCATACTCTGCTACCCATGGAGTTAATTGATAAAATATTTTCAAACACATTTTGATGACGATTGGTAATGGTTCTTGTTTCACTTTAATTAGAGAACCCAAAAACTATGCTGAGGGAGAAAAACTATTAAACGAAATCAATGGAAACAAAAATTTCCATATTTGAGAGGTCACAGATAAATCCAGGCAAGCGATAACATTTTCCTCTTCATTAAATTTCAAGTGTTCTTCGACACTATCGTCTCTAAGAAAGAGCAGGCCAAGGGGGTATCAGCTTACATTTTTGTCCATGGCAATTTTTTGTAGATAATCTTTTTTCTAGACTACGATAATGTCGATGAGGAGAGAAGGAGAAGAACCGTTTCTTCTTTTTTATTGGGCGATAAAAATGAACATAAATTAAAGAAAAAAAAAAAACAATAATCGACTACTAGTGAGACAAAAAATAGGGAACATTATCTCTGCGGGATAATCTATGGTAATTTTTAAGATTTGAAAAAGAATTTTGGAAATTGGTTTTTATTTTTGTCAGCTATTTACATAATTGCTTTTAGCTTGTTAATCATATTAACTTTCTTCTTAATTTAAATGTTGAAATTTCAAAATAAATTCTTTGTTGTTGTTGTTTTTTCGTCTTTCATTTGCATAATGAATTTGCCTGCTGCATTTTCACAATGAATTCTAAAAATAAATGAATTAAAACCATTTTTCATTTTTTTTATTTCATTTCTGCTATTCGTAGAGAAAGATACGCAGCAATAACAGTATTTGTTGTTGGTGTTTTGTTGTCGTTTCGCCAAAGCTTCGATTACTGTCAACTGTATTGACATTTCGCGATGCAAATTAAAAATATAAAATAAAAAAAAATTGAAAAAAAACCTAATCAAACAACACTCCTTGCAAATGATACGAAACACACAGAGGACTGGTGGACGGACGGACGGGTGGACAGACTGACTGGTTGCTTCGTGGCTTGACTGACTAACTGACTGCCTGAATTTTGATGAAGGGGGTAAACACATTGTTGTACTTGTTGTCGCCGTAATAATAAGTGTTGTTGTTGCTATTGTCGTCTAACCAAAATGCAACACCAATGCAGTTCACCACCACAGGTCTCTATCCAAGTGAAAAGAGAATTGAAACAAAAAAAAAAAAAAAATAAAAATAAAAAACACCTCCAACAACAGCAACACCATCGATGGTTGGCTATCGGCAAACAACATTAAATAGTTTAACGTTTTATTTGATTTAAGCATTTCACTAAATATTTTTTTTGTGTACTCATTGCCCATCCATAGAGTAAATCACCAGACAGACAGACGGTCAAATGTACATACATAAGTATGTATGTAAGATTTTAGTTTAAAGGGTGGACAGACAGACATGTACCTATTACTTACTAGTAGAAAACAAAAATGCAACAACACCATCCACAAAAAAAAAAAAAAAAAAAAATAAAAACAAATCAAAACCAACAACAGCAGCACCATCAACAATCCGCCTAGAATACTCAAGTATTGCAGAGTAGTCGAATATGTCTAAAATGCATCTAAATGCCGGGCGCGTCACTGTCACACACAAACACGCACAACCACATAGTGACACATTCACTCACATAAACGCCTGCATTTTCATATAATTCATATATTGCAACTAATATATTAGGGTGGATTGTATAGAATGGAATAAAATCGGGATATATCCGACCACACTTTGAAATATTTGCCTAATTAACCGACCATTATTGAGTTTTTACCTCTACGTTTCCATAAGGCGATATTCATCGTCGACGCAGATCGGCCCATAGATCTCCCGGGAAATTTTTCTCTCAAACACTCCAAGAGCTGCCTCATCTGCTTGTGCAAGTACCCATGATTCAGATTCATATAACAGCATGGGTAATATAAGGGTCTTGTAGAGTGTGAGTTTGGTCTGGCGATAGGTGACCTTGCTTTTGAGTTGCTTACTCAGACCATAGTAGTATCTGTTAGCCAACACTATTCTCCTCCGGATTTCAAAGCTGATGTTGTTAGTTTTGTTTATGACGGTACCGAGGTATATAAAGTCATTCACCACCTCGAAGCTGTAGTTTTCAAGTTTCACAGTTGGTCCGAATCTACTGGACGTCTTGCTCGTTGATACCATCAGCTTGGTCTATGCGCCATTTACTGTCAGTCTTTGGCAGACTCCTGCTCAATTCGTTCAAATGTTGCTGTTACCGCTCGCAATGTTCGACCGATTATGTGGATGTCGTCGACGTAGGCGAGTATTGAAGGGCTCCGAAAGCTCCTTTTCGACTTTAACTGCTGACCTTGTACAAGTTAAAGTTAAACTCCATAGCCGTATTAATTTTGCAGGAATGCCAAAAGCAGACATGGCTTTAAATACCTTCTCAGAAGACATCTCCGAAGAAAATTTTCAAAATAATTTGATGTTTTGAAATGGTCCTCCACATAAAGGTGATGTCCGATTTGAGTTATTAAAAAAGTCTTAAAAAACTGTTAATATGCCTCCACGTTTTATGTAGGGTCCATATACAAACCCCACTTCATTTTAGGCATTTTTGATATCCTAGTCACTGCTTACTATCAGAAGTGACTTTAAGTTCACATACATCTTCGGTATATCATCCACACATTGCCTTAGTTCTACAAGTGTTGCGCCAACAGAGTAGATAAGCGTAATCATAGTACTATGGCCCTTTATAAGTTGTTGTTCTTGTAACATTTTTCTGATTCTATATCATTTCCAACTTCCCAATTAGTCTCGATCTAGAGGATTCCTTCATCTTCTTGATCTAGAGGTTCCCGTTTTTAAAACTCGTTCTCTAGATGGTCCACAGACCTGGGTGTGGAATTTCTATCCACCATATGAAGGTTAAGATGTTTCTCTTTAAAGGGCTTTGGTACTGCAACAAAGTCATATTGCTATGCTGCCACAAGTGGTATGAGGATGTAATCTACTTCAGTTCTCAGGGCATCATTCTGAGAGGTCTGAATACTTCACCATAAAGTAGAACTAGTATTCGGGGATCAAATAGGTACCGTTTATCAAAGACCGACCTATCGCATTATAAAATCTCAATAAGGTTTCCTTATCCGGGTTCCAAGAGCTGGCAGTAAACGGCTTGAAGACCTTGTTCCTACTTTTAACTTATGCAGATAACCGAGAATTTTGGGGTAGATTATGTTCCGCATTGTGTGTGACCATCGACCTGCTTACTCAAATGCATTTCAATGCCTCCGTTGGGCCCAAGGTTTTAGTTAGTTTAGCGCCACATATGACTTTTGCAGTATCAGCCAATGTAAACTGTGGTACCTTCTCGGCGGAAGGAATTCTTACACAGTACACTTCACCTCGAAGTATCACTCTCGAAAGCTCAACAAACTGTCGATAAAATAACTGATACATTTCTCCGGATCAGTCACAGTTTCATTGTTCATTGCTCGATAGGGACTTAACCGTTGCCCACAGTTTACTCACACTTATTCCAATGGCGCATTAAAGGTGTATTCCGCTTATACAATTGGACTAATATGCTAACCTCCTACGAGAGTTTTCGGACCCTGGGATCTGTGGAGTTATATCGACGGACATCATTGCACTTACAATCTAGCAGCTGTAAGTGCAATGATGTCCCGAAATTTCATTTCTGCCGTACATCAATTTCCGTAATGGAAATTTCTCAGAAACGATAGTTGGCGTGCTGTCTATGACCCTGCAAGTTGGTTTTCCTATGGTTGAGAAAAGTCCGACGTTGGCCTGCTGATAGAGACAATTATGGCGCTTTGATTTGAAATTACGGGCTGAAAGTTAATGTCATTTATCAAACTGTGTTACACGATGGATATGTCTAGCGAACTTAGGCAGTCTTATTATTCCTTCTTGCTGGGGCATCCTCATTCGCAAAATACTGAAAATAGGGTGGCTGCTGAGGAGACAGCGATGGTGTTCCGTATTTTGACAAAGAAGGTGACGTCGTATACGCTCTAACCTCCGGCAAATGAGATTATATAAACTTTGCTACAAAAATATTGGTTTAGACCTTATATTTCTTTGAATCAAATCCGTTTCAAACAATGTGAAGTCGTTTTATCACAGTCCATTCATCGGTCTTTCTCTACTCGAACGGAGTAGAGATTTCATTAAAACTTTGCGTATTTTATCTAATATTTCCCCCAAACTTAAATCAAGTCCTAAAAAATTAACAGTTTCCTGAAAATTAAATTTATTTCATCCGAATCACAACCTAATTTTTTAACCAAGCCTGTAGAATTTTGGAAGATAGAATTTATCGGTTCACGCATTGTCTTACCTCCTCTATTTGGGCTATATTTGGAAAACTTGTAAATCTAGCATTAGCGAACGAAATATTCAATTCCATCTGAACTTTGTATATCGTATTATTTTTACGTAGGCTAGATTAATTCCGAAGATGGGACCCATCGATCCACCCTTTCTGGTGTTTCTGTCACACCAACAACATACAGGAGCATATTATTTTCATTAGATTTTGCATAGACAAATAGCAGCCGTATGTCCTCTACACCCTTACGAATTCTATCGACTCTGTGCTGTATCCCCAAGGGGAAATTGTCAATTATCTCCTCCTATTAACTCCTCAGCTGAATCTTTTCGAATCATATTTTCCCGGAGTAAAAATGCCCACCATAAGATTCAAATTTTGTTCTTAAAAAAAACAAATGTTGGTTCATTTGACCCGTTAAATATTGAAATAGCCATTTGAATTATTTGGTCAGATCGCCTTCCCCATGGAAAACTTGTGATGTTCAGCATATAATTATAGCGTCAAGAGTGTCTAGAGCGACCGGAAAACGAGAGCAATGGGTCAATTCATTCCCGAAATATCATCTAATCACCCTCGAAAATTTAAGGGTCGTCCTTGACCATAACCGATACCACAAGCAAAATTTCCTAGCCATAAGCTCTACATTTCAGCCATCTAGTATGATAATACTAAACAATACCAGACCACGTAGACACCTGTAAGTATTTAAGTAAATCTCCCACATCTGAGTACATACACAGCGGTATAATTGATTTCAACCTCTCGGGTCTATGTCCTTCAGGAGTAAGTATAAACGCCATAGAATAAAAAAATAGGTTCGTTTTTTATAAAAATCTGGTTTCATTTGCTTATTGTTTGACCAGATTTCCTTCCTCGTGTACAATTTCGTGGCACTGCAGTGTGATCAGAAAAACAGGGGAAAATAAAGTTTTTGAATCATTTCATCCCCTAAATATTACCCATGACGATTAGTCTATTACTGTGGCCTATATCGTGTTTACAAATTGTAATGCATAGACGGACAGACGGGCGTACAGACATGTCTAGATCGACTCAGCTAGTCGAGATATGACGACCGGTATACTAAAAGGTGGGTCTAGGACCAATATTTGGATGCGTTACAAAGTCTTGGGGCACCACAAAGCTGTAATACCCTTACAACATAGTTGTGTAGGCTATAAATATTATCATCTCTCGATCATCATTCACCGTGAATTTTGATGTCTATCGGACCATAAATCGATGCTTCTTCCGAACGGTGTGATGTGGCAAATTTTGTTAGAATAGGTAGAAAGCGGGACGGAAAAGGCCCCATAAGTTTAGATAATATTTCGATGAAATTTTGTATTTTTTCAAGGAATCAGTCAGCAAAGACATGCAGGATGGGTTTCTTATATTAGCTGCACATTATATGCCTCAAGACCCAAGACTTTATGCCCATTTCGGTATGATGACCCCCACAAAGCTATAATACCCTTACAACATAGTTGTGTAGGCTATAAATATTATCATCTCTCGATCTCTATTCACCGTGAATTTTGATGTCTATCGGACCATAAATCGATGCTTCTTCCGAACGGTGTGATGTGGCAAATTTTGTTAGAATAGGTAGAAAGCAAGACGAAAAAGGCTCATAAGTTTAGATCATATTTCGATGAAATATTGTATTTTTTGAAGGAATCAGTCAGCAAAGACATGCAGGATGGGTTTCTTATATTAGCTGTACATTATATGCCTCAAGTCCCAAGACTTTATGCACATTTCGGTATGATGACGTTTGTGGAACGTTTGACGTTTTCAAAAAACCTCAGCACTGTACGCTAAATAAGCAGAGTTCTTGAGCGACATATATGGGATTTAGTCTACACGTCAGTAATTTGTTCCAACAGATCGTATTTTCTCCCAAATGTCTGCATTATGACAAGTTGTTTCACAATGTCGACAAAGTGATAGCTACTGTCTAATTCAAAATATCAGCTTTTGTTGAAAGACCCGATATATAGGTCTACCGTATATTGACATCTACCGAATTGTGTGAATGGACCTCTTTTACTTAAATTTTCGATATATTGAAGCTCAGAGGTTTTTAGGACTAGTTTCGCCAGAGGTTTTTAGAGGTTTTTAGGACTAGTTATTTTTGTTAACAAAAAATCAATTCGAACCCACTACAATCTACACACCATCACCACCAATAATTGTTTAGGCCAATAATACTCTATCGTTTGTACTCTGAATATAAATCAACTAAAATCGCGTACTTTTAAAGAATGCAAACCGTTCGTGTTTTTGTTTGTTTCATTCCTTGACTTTTAAAGGTTTTGTTCTATGTTGTATCGTTTTTTTTTGTTTTCTACTAAGTTGTTGCTTTTGTTTTTGTACTTTGTTTCTTATAGTAGAAAAATAAATTCATGAGAAATGCTCACCGCCGAAGTATGCCAAAGAATCAGAAGCAGAGGTGGATAGCATATATAAAAACAAAGAACAACAACACCAACAATAATGAGTACAACAAAAAAACAAAACAACTAAAAATAAGTAAATAAATATTTAAATCAATACAAATATGGAGTTTACACCAAAGCGAACACAAAAACATTGAGTAAGTCCACATTTTACACTTGGACATTGGGGAATAAGGAAATAATTGTGGGACATGGAGAAAAAAATTTAAGCGTTGAAGAAAATTATACTCAGGAAGTAAGGATAATATTTTAATATAGAATATAAAAATTCTCAAATTTCCAAAAAATGTTGAAGAAATTTTTCCTAATTTTTTTGTTCACTCATTGAAAAAATCCTTCCTGGTTAAATGTGAATATCTCTCTCCAAATTTCTTCCAGTGCGCTCCAAAATCCATCTATGATTTGTAAGCGATTCCAGTTTGTCTCTAGTTGCAAATATCTCTCTATAAATGGATCGATGGCTGGATGGCTTCTTTGATTCCAACTGGGACCAGCAGCAGCACGACCATGCCACCATACGTTAATTCGTTTAATAAGCTTCTGGTGGATTGGTGTCCATGATGATGGTGACGATGACTATGACGTAGATGATGACGATGGTCGATGGTCAAGAAGAATTGTTTTGCCATTACTAGCGTTCGTTCGGCTTGTTGGAAATTCTTGCAAACATTTATGGCTTGTTTTCATTTTGTTAGCCATGTTTATCAACAGGCGAACGAGCAAGCAAGCAATGAAAACAAAACTGAAATATCAAATAAATGAGAATAAAAACAAACCCGAACAACAAAGTAGTTGTTAATAATATTTTGTACAACAGCATTGCTACTCATTTTACACCGAAATGAATCTGCAAACAACAAACTGCGGCTGGAATGCACATTCTGAACAGAGCAGGTGTAGGGATGGCGATGTTGGAATTTGGTAGACTGAAGTCCGTCCTCAAGAAAAAAGTAATATATATCCAAGTTCGGCTGAGACAATTTTTGAGGTACCCACTCAAAATACCTAAAACAGATCGGAACATTTTTGTAAAGATCCAACGGGCTGCCAAAATAAAATCCAGTATACGGGCCAATGCCATTGTAAATAGTCCGTCAGCACTTTATATGTCCTTGGCATATTTGTGGATTTCAAAGGCGCATTTGCCATCCTTTTATAGGATAGCGTGCTCACAGGGTTGTCGGAGATCTGGTGCAGGAAGATTGCTATTAGGGCAAGTTATTTCGTCGTGGTAGCAGTGCTTCGGTTCACAGAGATTTACTGCGTGGTTGTCCAAAGGGTTCCATTTGTGGTCCATGTATATGGAATTTCATGATTGATCCTCTCATCATCCTGGATGCTTTCTTCAACAAAGCCGTTGTAAGTGCTGCTTGGCGCCGTGCCGCTTGATCTGGAGATCAGATGTAGGGGTATCAAATATAGGGTTTAGCATGACTTGCAATTGGATGAAAATGATTGACTCGGGCCTTCTGATCTGGTGTATAGGGATATTAGGCTGTATAGCACTATCCTTCGGGAGTGTGTTGTTGATAGGTGAATGGACAATGGCAAAGGGAGAGTGACGCACGAATTTATTCGTGACGCTACGTTTATTTTTAGTCCTTAGAAATTCTGTGGGAGTACAACCGACGGTATCTAAGGACATAGAATCTTTTGATGTCTTTTCTAGACAGATAACCTTTGAAAGATCAACTCAAGGCAGTGGGCCAACAGAAGGTATTCTTTTTAGCCTTAGAAATTCAGAGGGAGTACAACCGACGAAAAATCTTCAAAGACAGTAGACATTCTGAGGACCTTCTATGGACGGAGAAGGTCTCTTATAGACAGACACACTTCTGAAAGTCAACTATAGAAGAAGCGCGTTTGAAGAACTTCGCTACACAAAATACTCCTTATTATTGTTCTACACTTCATTTAGGAGATATTTTAAAATCATAAGACTTTCAAGAGATCTTTCATAGACTGAGAACCCTCAGAAGGACAGAAGACGATCTACTGAAAACAGATTAACTTCGGAAGGGTTTTTATAGTCAGAATATATTTAAGAGGACATCTGCGGACATAAAATGTTTAAGCTGTCTTCTCTAGACAGAGAAATTTTGAAAAGTCTACACAAGATGTAGCGCCTTTGGCAGGTCTTCTAATGACAGAAACCTTTCAAGGTCAAATATATTTTCAAAACAGAAGGATATATTTTAAAACCATAAGAGCTTCAATAGATCTTCCAGAGGACCTTCCGATGGATAGAATTCGTTCTACTCAAGACAGAGGACCTGCGGAAGGTCTTCTATAGTCAGAAAGTATTAAAGAGGACATCTGCGGGTATAGAAGACAGAAGACCTTCTAAAGGTTTCTATGGGTTTTACGTGGACAGACATTTTCCGAATGATTTCTATAGACAAAGGCCATCCAAAGACAGAAAATACCCTAAATATCCTCTAAAGACAGAAGAGGTCTTTAATTGAAAGGAAAAACTTTGATGCCTTCTGATGGGTTTCTGTTGAAAGAACTACATCATTCTGTTCTTCTACAGACAGGTATTTTATAAAAAGTCCGAAGTATTTCTTTCGTCAGTAGAATAGGTCATACAATGTCAGGGGATCTTCGAGAGGTCTATCTTTTGTAGATATACGAATTTTGGAAATACTTCTTTAGCCAGAGCACCTTCTGAAGGTCTTCTATAGACGTAACACATTCTGAAAGTCTTCCAAAGATAGGAGACAATTTTAACATTTTCTAAAGACAAGGACCTTCAGGAAGACCCTACAGGTATTTTATAGAAAGTCAAAACAAGTCAAAGTCAAACAAAACAAATATTTCGGCTACAGACGTAGATCCTTCGTCTATGGCAGGTGATCTTCAATAATTGTTCTATAGTTGCACGATTACGACAAAAACATCTCTAGGAGGTATTCTATAGACAATAGTCATTCCGGAAAAATGGAAGATTTTGCAAGGCCAAGGACTTTCAGATCGTCTTATGAAACTCTAGAATTCTTCTGTCTACAAAAGATCTGGAAAACCTCTTGAAGATCTTCTGCCTTTATATAACCTCTTCTATAGACGAAAACCTTCTCAGGATCTCCATAGAAATACGTACTTCTAACTTTAAGATATCTTTCGTCTACCTGAAAGATATCGTTCGTCTATAGGAGATCATCAGAACATATTACTGCTTTAAAAGGTCCTCAGGTGGTCTTCCTCCTATTGAAGACCTTCAAAACGGTTTCTTTCAATGGAAGATCCTGACAATAAAAATTTATATGAAAACCTTCTGACTATAGAAGTCCTTCAGAATGTATTCGGCCTATAGAAGAGCTTCAGAAGGTCATTTGGTTTTAGAATACCATTAGAATATCTTCCGACTATGAAGGTGTTTCATACTCAGAAGATATTCTATAGACAGAAGAATCTTTGGAGGTCAACTATAGACGGGAGACGACAGCTTCTGAAGATCTTTCCTAGACAACATATCATTAATATTTTTTTCTAAACAGAGGACAACCTTCTGTAGTTAAAGGCAGTTATGTGAACGAATATCGGGAATACGTTTAAGATTTCTTGAAAGATAGATAACCTTTGAGAGCTCATATAAAGAAGATATTTTTCAGGCAGAAGAGGTTCTTCCTAAAACAGCAAATATTCTAGAGGTCTTATAAAGATGCAATAGCTTCTAAGAGCCTTCTGTAGACAAAAGAATCTCCAAAGATCATTCATGGAAATAAAATATTCAGAGGGCCATATATAGGCAGAATACATTTTTGAGGTCTTCTAAAGAAACCTTCTGAAATAATATGAAAACAGAGAACCAGAAGGCCTTAGGATGGTTTTCTGTTGATAGGTATTCTATAGACAGAGCATCTCTTTCAGGTATTTTATAGAATGTTCTAAATATTTCTTTACAGAATAGACAGAATTTCTACAGAATAGATCATACAAGGACAGGAGATCTTCAAGAACTCGATATTATGGAAGGCTTCTAAAGGATGGAGACAATCTGGAATCTTTCTAAAGACAGGGGACCTTCAGAAAGTAATGTAAAACGAGGAAAACAGGAGCGTGGTCTTCAGTATACAGTATATCCCGTTCAGGTCTGCTTTATTAAAAAGATTTTATAAAGATAATACATTAATACATTCTGGAGGTTTTCGAAAGAAATACTTAGAAAGTCAGAAGCACTTCTTTTTAACCCTAGAAGTTCTACTTTCTAAAGGAGGACACCAAAAGATCCCCTGCATATAGTCTTCTGCATATTGAATACCTTCAGAAGATTCTCTGACTATGGATGATCCTCAGAATGCCTTTAGAATTCTTATGGTCTGAATTCTAAAGGCATTCTGATTAGAAAATTTTCTGACTATAAAAGTCTTCTGTCTTTGGCCTATTGATGGCCTTACGAAGGTCATTTGACCATAGAATGCCTATAGAAGATCTCCCAACTATGAAACCCCTGAGGAGGATCTTCCATAGAGTGAAGTCCTGCAAGTATCTTGTGAACATAATACCACCTACAGATCTTCTATAAAAAGAAACCCTCCTACAGTTCTTCTCTGATGTTAAAACTGACTGCATGTCTTTTACAGACAGATTACTTATTATAAGACCCCATCTATAAACATAGTACCTCATTTAGGCCTTCTATAGACTCTTGAAGATCGTTTGCAGATTCTTATAGGCAAATGCCATTTGCGACTTTTCAATAGAATGAAGTCCATTTAAAAGCCTCTTAAATAAATGAGGACTTCTTCTGGTCTTTGGTTGCTGGTCCCCATCCCACATTTACCCATCAACGCTTGACACCTCTACCCGCACTGACCACTGATATCTTCTTCAGTATTGCGATTAAAAACTGAAATTCCTTTGTGTCCCAGCTAAGAAAAATCATATATGTAGTGCTGGAGGCGGTGGGGGCAACAGAACAACTATTTACAGACTTCTTACGTATTTTGGCGAACAACATTTTTTACAAACAAACATACATAACTACAAACAGATATAACTTATTTTAGCTACTACTGTTACACGGCTACGACTCATTAAAGTTCAATTCTCAAGCTTGATTGAGTTTTGTCAACGACAAAGAACGATGAAGAAAATACGAAAATCACAAACACACAAACAAGCTGAGAACTCAGAAAACCATTGGTCACTGATATAACAAGAAAATCAGTGGCCCGTCCACATCGAATTCAACAGTCACTCATATCGAATTTAACTGACTAGTAGTAGCACACCAATAAAGTGGGTCGGATTTTACTTTTGGGATGATGACAATGACTGACTGGGTGGATGGATGGATGACTGGATGAATAGCTGGTGGTGATGACAATGTTCTTGTTTCGTTTTTTTCTTTCTTTTGTCCACACACATCTCTATGGTAGCTGTTGTTCTTGTTACATAGACCTTTTTTGTTGTTGTCCATATCCATAATGAAAAGAAATGAAAAAAAAAACGTATCTTTGAAAATGAGCAGCTTAACGGTCACGATGTTTGGACAAATATGTGTCAATATTTCTCAGAACTGGTGTAGAATTATCATCGTTGGGTTCTTTTCTCTGCTTCTTCTTTGATTTACTATTATATTCGCCCCCAGTGTGTTGCTTCGTTTAGTGTCATGGGAGTATTTATTCTTCTAATATGTCCAATTTACTAATTATCGAAGTGTGGAATAGGTAACACAACATGAAATTGGGTGAAACTAAATTAACTTGGAAAATTGGTTAAAAGGTTTTATGAAGCGTGGAAATGGGTGACGGTTTATGAAAAAAAGATGTCAAATCGGTAATAAGTTTGATTGGGGAGAAATTTTAGACTTTAGTTTTAGAAGAAAACCAAACAGCGAAGTCTTCTTTTGGTAGAAGGAAATCTGAGGGCTTTAATGAATTGTGGACCTATAGAAGGCCTTCTATAAACAGATGACCTAAATAATTATATAGTTTTAACAATTAATACATATATAAGGTTCTCCATCATCGGAAGACCTCTAGAATATATCCACTATAGGCAGAAGATATTTTGGAGGTCTTCTAAAGAAAGCAGGCAATATGGAAATTTCCAAAATGCAGAGGACCTTCTGAAAGTAATTCGAAAACATATGATCAGGATGGTATTCTGTTGACAGATACTCTATAGACAGAATATCTCTTACAGGTATTTTATAGAATGTCTTAAATATTTATTTCGGCTATAGAATAGTTCATACAAGGACAGGAGATTTTCAAGAAGTCGATTTTCTGTAGACGAATTTTTGATATACACCTATCGTCAGAACACATTCTGAAGGTTTTCTATAGACAGAACACATTCTGGAAGTCTTCTAAACAAAGGAGACAATCTGGAATCTTTCTGAAGACAGGGGACCTTCAGAAATTCATATGAAAACAGGAAACCAGAATAACTAAATATAGTTTTAACAATTAATTTTTTTTAGGTCCTCCATCAACAGATGACATAGAATATCTCCTCTCAACAGAAGAACTGTAAAAGTCAATAGATGGCTTATAAAACGCCTTCATGAAAAAGACAACATAGTGTATTTTACTTATTGAAAGACTTAAGGTCGTTTATAAGGAAAAATAGGTATTATATCAATATGAAACCCATATAAGATTCACCGAGGTATGTCTATTCTGTCTCTATTTATGAGGGCAGTTTGGAATGTTCTTAGCCAAGACAAAATACGCCGTATAAACAGAAAAAGACCTACAGGAGGTTTTCTCTCTATGAGGATCTATAGACAGTCTTCTGTTCCATCCTACAGAAGATCTTCAAAAGGTATTTTTTAGACAGAACAATTCTGGAGGCCTCCTAAAAATGAAACAATCTTGAGTTTTTCTAAATACAGACGACCTTAAAAAAGTCATAGGTAGACCTTCTGATAGTGTTCTGAAGACAGTAAATCCTATTCGGGTCTTCTATAGACAAAATATGCCTGTCAGGTATTTTATAGATAGTCTGAAGTACATAGGAGACCACAAGAAGGCCTTATTTAAATAGAAGGTATTTAGGTGGTGTTCTACCTATTGAAGTCCTGCAGAAAGTTTTTTTGGGTATGGAATTCCCTCAGAATGTTTTATAATTTCTTCTGAGTGTGGATGACTTGGGGAGACTTCTTATTCTCTTCAGTAGATATTAGAAAATAAAAGTCTTTCTGGCTATATATGACCTACAGAAAGTCCTTTGGTTATAAGAGGTCGTCCGTCTATATAAGATTTTCTGATTTTTGGGTATCAATTGATAATCTTCTGTCTATTGAAGCTCCATAGGAGGTATTCTTCCTACAGGGGACCTACAGAATATCTTCATAAGCTATTATATAAAGAGAACATATTCTGGAGGTCTTCTAAAGAATGGAGATAATTTGCAGTTTTTCCAGAGACAGAGGACGCTAAAAAAAGTCATATGAATACTTAGGATCAGAACACCTTCTGATGGTTTTCTGCAGATCTCTTTCAGGTATTTTATAGAAAGTCAGAAGTACTTTTTTATAGAAAATCTTCAGAAGACATTTTATCTATAGAAGGCAATCACAAGATTTATTTTCAATAGTAGACCTTCAAGTAATCTTCTGGCTTAGATGGTCTTCTGAATATGAAAAACCCGAATAAGACTTTCTTGTATTTTTCAATAGGCAATAGTAAAACATTAGAAGGAAACTGTATTTTTATAGAAGAAAAAGGAATGATTATATAACGATCTTCTCTGTATAGAAGACTGCCAAAAACTTTTTTATGTCCATATACGATATATAGAAGGTTTTACGTGGCTTCTACCAATAGACGATCTTCTGTTCGTAGCACACCCGCAGTTGATTATCCTTTTACAGAGGGTCCAAAGGACCTATAGTAGACCTATTGGGTCTATAAATAATATTCAGAATATTTTCAGGGTATATGCGAGTTAAAGATCTTACAATGTCGTTATTGAAGACCTATAGATAGAAGATCTTTTGTAGAAGTTCTGTAAAATGTTCCGTATTCTGTTTCCGAAAGGATTATGTTCATTATACATTCCATAAGTATAATGAAAAATTTCAAAGCTCTACTTTATTGCCATCTCTATTAGAATTTCAATAAAATGACGGGATCAATTGTCATAAAATTTTATTATGATCAAGGATACAGAATATTTCGGGGTGTTGCAAACGGAATGGCAAATTTGATATATACTCCACCTGATGGTGGACCCGATGAAAATGACAGGAAAATCCTAGTCGGTGGTACATCGAAACCTGTGTTCTATCAAAATACTACATTTACTTGTCTTCATCCTCCTGCAGAATTATTTCACAGAGGCTCCATATATATGGTTTGCTCAGGTAATTTTGCGTATTTGCAGACCCGCAAATCCGTTAAAGGCCTACATTATACAGTATACATATATAAGGCCTACATTATACAGTATACATATATAAGGCATAATGAGGGTCTCGTGTTATGGATGCCACTTGAAAAAAATATTTTAAAAAAATCCCAAGCCTGTGGCTACTTGAAAATTTAGGCTTGTGTGGCTACATAAAAATAATTTTACAAAATCGCCTATTGTACTAAATGATAAAATTAAAATCCAAGGATTTTTTTTTAAGTTTACTTATATGATGTTAATTAAAAAAATATTACTTTAAAGATCCATGCCTGTGTTGCTACTATAAAAATATTTAAAAAGAAAAATATTGTTGAAAAATCCACTCCTTAAAAACACGCCTACTATAAAAATATTTTCAAAAAAATACACACCTTGTTAAACATCATGATGTATACATTATGATATACATCACTATAATTGGTATCGATTTAAAGGTCAAGGGAGTGGCTACAGTCATCTTAAGATATCTATGTCTTTTGCGATTTTTCACACAAAAGTATGGGTACACTTGTCCTGCTAAATATTGACTGATTATTAGGATATATTTTCGTGATGTTCGGGTGTATAATTTTGTGATGTTCGGGTCATAATTGTGATCACTAGACCGGCAAGAAAAATAGACAAATATAACGTTTATGGTCCAAATATTTACGGATCAGTAGGGGTCTTCCTTGGTGCGAAACTACAGCCAAATTTTCGTGACGATTGGTCCATAACTGTGGCCTGCATCGTAAGGACCAATATTTCGCGGCGTTTCAAACTCTTGGGGCCACAAAAAGGTATACACCTAAGTCTGTTTTTACACGGTAGATTGGCATAAAAGCATAAAAATTCCACAACTATGGTTCTACATGACAAATAATATTTTTTATACCCTACAGAACTATGTTGTTAGGGTATTACAGCTTTGTGCAGCCCCAAAAGTTTGTAACGGCGCGAAATATTGGTCCTAGAGCCACCTTTAAGTATACCGATCGTCATATCTCGACTAGCTGAGTCGATCTAGACATGTGTGTCCGTCCGTCCGTCCGTCTGTCCATTATAATTTGTAAACACGATACAGGCCACAGTTATGGACCAATCTTCAAGAAATTTTGCATGTAGGTTGGGTTCTGGCCAATGAAGACCCCTATTGTTTTTGGAAAAGATCGGTTAATATTTAGGGGATGAAATGGACCAAATACTAAATTTTTGTCGGTTTTTCAGGTCACTCCAGAGGCCGCAATAATGGCCCGAACATCGTGGAATTTTCCATGGAGAAGGGGATCGGGCCAAAGAATAAGCATGCCTGTTTTTGTAGAGATCCGTCAATATTTAGCGGGTCAAATGGACCCTGACTTTTGTGTGAAAAATTACAAAATTTGTATTCTATAGCGTATAAATTTACCCCTGAAGGACAAAGACCCGAGAAGTTTATATTATATCCAAGAGGAGTGGTTGACCTTTAAATTAATACCAATTATATTGTTGTATGTGCTCGGATATGGGAGTTACACCTAAATATTTACAGGTATCTCCGTATTCCTATACTATTTAGTAACCCATTATCACTCTAGAGAGCGGAACTATAGCGCTGATCGCTTTGAAGTGTTCCATGAGGTTCCAGTTATGGTCAAGGACAACGCCTATAACTTTCGGTGATAATCAGATAATAATTTTGGAATGAAGTGGACCGAAAACTTAATTTTTTGTGCTATTTACCTCTAATCGGGCAAGACGGCGCAAATATCACGAAATATTGCCCAGGCTCGGAATAAACATCCACAGAAAATTTGAGTTCCGTGGTAGTTGTGTAGGGTATCGTATGGTCGGCCCCGTCCGACTAAACTGCTCCGCTCACTGGTTTTTAAATATTTTTAAATGTCAGTTAAAAATATTTTTTAAAGTAGACTGGTATTAAAAATAATTAAAAAAGTGGTGGTCCTGGGTAAATTATTATTAAAAAAAAAGAAAACATTTTATTTATAAATTCACGAAAAAACTGCAGAAGGAAAAAATCACTAAAAATTTGGAAAGGAATTTTGTTTGGAAGATTCCTTGTATGATTTCTGTAGAGAGTTTATTAATTTTATATGCCTTTTAGTTGACACATGTTTCAACTCCCTTTCGATAAAAAACGAAAATGTCCATTTAAAGAGCGACCCTTGAGTCAGCCATCCGAATGTAAAGCAAAAACATGATTCAGTTGTCAATTTTATTGCCTCTGAATTATGTTTGTCCATCCTTCCCTTGTGCTTTTTGGTGATAAGTGTTTACAACACCATAACTTCGAAAAAAAACCAACAAAAATCAATTTTTGAATTATCTTTTACACTATGTATTTTTTTTAATAGTTTCTTAAGTTTCCATGTTTACGATTATTTTATTTTCGTGGCTCGTGAAATCATCACTTCGGTGTGAAATGAAGGACGGTACTGGCTGTCGATGGCAAAGTTCAAAATTCATTTAAAATAAATATTTTAAATATTTTTTTGTATTTTTTATTTCATATATAGTGACTATATGGCATGCATGACTGTGTGTGAGTCTGAAACAAATCTCAGTTTCACAATTCTTATCAGTTCGTAGCAAACAGAATAATATTCGTTTAAAATGTCCATTAAGACATTCATTAAAAAAATTAAACAAAAGCAACAACAACACACATAAGAAATACAAATCACTAAAGAACAACAACATTTAAAAAGAAATCACTAAACAAAATATTCAAGTGCTTAGAGGAGGATAGGAGGTGACGAAGAAGATTTACTGCCCGCCATAACCGTTAGCCGGCTATATAATCTCCGAGATTAGAAAAGGTTTCCAAAGGGTATCAAACAAAAAATACCAATCTCTTGGCAGAAGAAAAAAATAATAATAAAAATACAAATCTACTGAATATTAAATCTGAATATTAAAATCTAGAACAGCAGGTCTTGCATAATTTCGATCTTTGGCTTGGTAACAGAAGCAATGTGGACGTTTCTACATTTTTCCTCGCCATGGAATTTCTGTGTCGGAGAGATAGAGATAATGAAGATTTAAGGTACTTCACAAAAAGTTAGGGGTTATACTGATAGGGGCTTTGAAAAATTAGATGAAGGTTCACTTCACATTTCAATATGCACATTTTGTTTCAATTTTTTTTTTTTTTTGATTACAATTTTTTAACCCTCACACGTACACCTTTTTTTAACAATTTCATGTTCAGTTTCAAACACCTTCCACTTTCTTTAATTATGTTCGTTTTGTTTTTTTTTGCTTTCATTTCTTGTTAATAATTTTCTTGGAAAAATAATGACTTGAATTTACAAAAAGAAAAAAATGTCCGACCTTAGGAAAAAATTAATTTACCTTCTTTGTGTTAACCCTCATCGTTGTGTGCCCTCAAGGGAGAAATGCATTCATATTCAAAATGCGTTCCTCAAACTATTGTTTTTTTTTTTTAAGTCGAACGTAGCTAAAAAGGTAATAAAATTAACACTGAACCCCAGCCTGTTGCATTTTTGTGCCGTTGAAAATAAAATTATGTCAGACCTTTAATAGTTGCATTTGTAAAACCAAAAAGTAAAAAAAAAAATAGGAAAATTTGCATTTTTCTTGAACTGGAATTTAACATTAGCCTCCATATAAATGAGGAAAGAGTTCAATGCCTGCATATGAAAATCGATGGTTACATTGACTGCATTTTAATTATGGCAAACAATAACACTGTGCTACAAAATAACAAAAAAGTTTTTTTCAGGGGTTCTAATGTACCAATTCTGTTTAGTTGGAGTCTCTGGACCACGAAAATACCTTTGGTTTTTCTGGGTCACTTCGAAAATTAATTTTATAACGGTATATATAGAGAAAAACGTGGTTTCATTGATTTTCAAATTGAAACTCGAATAACATATTTACTTTTTAACAGATTTATATTATTCTTTTTTTCTTTCGAAGAGTACAATTTTTTCTTTCAAACAAGATATATATTTGGTAAATCGGTTGAGAATTGGCTGAGTTACAGCGGTTGAAATTTGAAAAATACGCATAAAATGACAAAATTTATTTTTCTTCGGATTGTACGATGAAATTATGATATCAAGCCATATATGTTTTATTATACTAAGGGGAAGAAAATTAAATTAGCTTTCGAAAATGATAAAAATAAAAAAAATCGGTTAAAAAATGTATGACTTATACGCATTTTTGTATTGATTCTATGCATATTCTCTAAAGGAACTATGGGTCTGTGTCGTTTCCTTTTGCCTGTTGCAAACATAACGGTTTGTAACAGGAAACGACACAGACCCATAGTTTCTTTAGAGAATATGCATAGAATCAATACAAAAATGTGTATAAGTCACCCATTTTTTAACAGATTTTTTTGATTTTTATCATTTTCGAAAGCTAATTTAATTTTCTTCCCCGTAATATAATAAAACTTACATTGCTTGATATCATAATTTCATCGTACAATACGAAGAAAAATAAATTTTGTCATTTTATGCGTATTTTTCAAATTTCAACCGCTGTAACTCAGCCAATTCTCAACCGATTTACCAAATATATATCTTGTTTGAAAGAAAAAATTGTACTCTTCGAAAGAAAAAAAGAAAAATATACATCTGTTAAAAAGTAAATAAGTTATTCGAGTTTCAAATTGAAAATCCATGAAACCACGTTTTTCTCTATATATACCGTTATAAAATTAATTTTCGAAGTGACCCAGAAAAACCAAAGGTATTTTCGTGGTCCAGGGACTCCAACTAAGCAGAATTGGTACATTAGAACCCCTGAAAAATTTTCGTGTCGCACAGTGTAATTAATTCAAACGATTTCAAAAGGTGAAATTACAATTTTTCGATACAATTTCGAAAGGTATAGGCCTTTGTGACTATGTTTGTAACGGAACGCACCATATGTATTTCATTCGAAGAGAACCTGTAGAATGTCTTCTAATATAAAGTATATATAGAGGACAAAGGGTGAAACACCTTCTAGAGGTATTCTATAGAAAGAATAATTTCTTCTTATAGGTTTTTTATAGTAAGCTATGTCTTCTGAGGATATGCATCTTTCAGATAAAAAGGTCGTTTAGTTCGGTCGGATAATGAGGAAGATGCCTAAAATGGCGAAAACCAAATACCAAACCACAGACACTCATTTTGGGAAAGAACCTCGAACAAACTGAAAAAGACACGTGACGATTGAAAAAAAAAATCCTGAAACCCTCAATTCTCAAAAAAATCGAACATTACGGTACATGGGGACTATACCAAAACATGGACCGATAAATCTCATTTGCAACTCCGAGAAGTAGTTGCTAGGTCTGTGCAATACTTCAGAGCTTCTTCTTAATTTGAAGACTTCTATCTCCAATTTCTTATAGATTTTAGACCACTTGGAAACCGTAAACCTTCTAAATGTCTTCCAGAGGGGTTTTTAAGGAATGCAGAGGCCTAAAGGTCAGCGATAGAAAAAATTCTTATAGAATCAATATTTTGTGAAGCTAGATCTTCTCAAAATACAAATATCTAGTGACTTTAAGATATATACAGAAAAATACTTTCAGGGATTTTTCGATAAGAGGAATACAAATAATATTCTATTGAATAAAATACATACTTCTTCTGCGGAATGAAGATTTCATGGCGTTATTCTATATAATATAGGACCTTAACCAATTAAGAAGAAATTTGGCATGGATTTCTTCTCGATTTTATGTAAATGGTACACCATTGCCTGATTGATATTTTTACCTGCGTGATTGATATTTTTAGTTTGGAGTACCGAATAGAGTCTAGAAAATTATGTGTTTGGTTAAAGTGGGTTAGTATTTAGATATGGCTATGATGTAGTAATATATAGGATATATTTTATATATAAAAGGCTGCATATAAATGCTGAGTTTGATAGGCGGTCAATTATCTCCATAACACTGACAGCTGATTTTCATCTATCTTTAGAAGATGTGGTTTATTATGATCGGCTGGAAAATGTTTATTCAATATCTTCTCATCCAAAGACACGTGGTGTGCATTCAAAATTTCTTTAAATCGGTGGAGAGCTTTATGAGGTAGTTGGTAGTTTATGGTCTGAAAAAATAATATTCCAAATTATAGGCACAGAATTTGGAAAACTCGGATAGTATCTTCAATATACCGAAGATAGCACAGGGCATTTGTATGGGGGCTATTAAAATTAACCTATATTGAATATTTTCTAAAAAGAAACCAATAATCGGGCAGTGCCGATCATATGATACCCTACACAACTTCCACCGATCTCTATGTTTCTGCGGATCCATATTCCGAGCCTGGGTAATATTTCGAGATATTTGCAATCTCTTGACCGATTAGAGGTCATATGAGGCATCTTTTCCGAGTCTTATTATTCGGAGTTATAAATTATTTAATAGATTTTTTATATTTTATCCGCTAAATGTGGACAATTCATTATCATGACAGCCATTCGAATAAGTTGGTCATATCGCCTTCCTCATGGAAAATTTGTAATGTTCGGCTTATTATTGTGGAGACTTGAGCGACTAGAAAAAATAAAGTTTTCGGTCCATTTTATCCCCGAAATATCATCCGGTTATCATCGAAAATTATAGGCGTCTTCCTCGACCATAACCGGAACCTCTTGCAAAATTTCCTAGCCATCAGCGCTACATTTCCGCCGACGAGTGTGTTAATTGAAATACTAAACAATCTCATAACACGTATATTCCTTAAATATTTACGTATAACTCCCCTATCTGATGGTATCAATTTGAAGGTTAACCAGTCCTCTTGGATATACTATCAACTTCTTGGTTCTGTGTCCTTCAGGAGTAAAGTTATACACCATAGAATACATAATTGATATTTTTTTCACACAAAAATCTGGACCAATTTGACCTGCTAAATATTGACCGATTCAGCAAAATATTTCGCGGGCTTACAAACTCTTGGTGCCACACAATCAACGTTGTATAAGGTATAAAACTATTTTTATTTATCAGGAATACCAAATTAAAAACACTTCGCTTGCAAAATGCGGTTGAAACCTCTTAATACGCCAAAACATGGATCAATTTAGCATATTTTCTGGCCTCCAAGTATGCTGATTGCACAATTATATCCGATGAGAAAATTCGGTTAAGGGACCAGTTAAACCTTCAAAATTTTTGAAAATAGGCAGAAATTATACATGCATGCATACTGAAAAATGTTTGCAAAGATGTGTCGGGTCCAATATATACACTACACTACGTATTTCATTGGACCGAATCCGTTTCAGGCAATTTGGAGTCGATTTACAAATATCCGATCGTCCTTCTGTCTGTCACCGGATAACTCTCGAATTGAGTTACGTATTTCATTCAAACTTTCTAAACTTAAATCAAGTTCGAAGAGGGGAAATATTGGTCCGCTCCCTCCAATTTGAACCAAACATTGCACAGGCTAATATTTTAACCAATGGGACTTATTGGTCCACTCCTCGTGTCCACATCGACTGACATTAGAATGCCAAATTACAGCCGTGCTTGTGGGAAAATGTTGCTAAATCCTTGAAACCTCTATATTTTATATTGCCATCCATTTCGCGATTCGATTAACAACTGGTTATTGCTAAATTGATATTTAATTTTATTCTGATCAAGAGTATATATTCTTCTATAGAAAACTATAATAACGAGATTTGCGAGAACAGCTGATTTTTGTTAAAAATAAAGAGGATCTAAGTCCTAAATGAGAAATTAAACATTCCGACATTTATAGATTATCTATGTGGAGATAATTTATAGAAAAACTAGTAATATTTATTTAAGGGACCACCTGCTACGAAGGTATTAACTTCCAGATATATTATAATTGAAGAAATTCCATACTTTGTACGATAAGTAATGGAGGGGTTTTCTAGAAATGATCTATTGCGACAATTTTTAATAAAAATATATTTATTGATTAAAGAACATTAAGATAATAAAGACCTTTTGAATAGTGTTAATAAGTTCAAAAGTCCCGCAATAGCCTAATAGACCTATTGTTTATAGCTATCAATTTCGTCCTTACCTTGGCAGTCGTTATAAGAGATTTTTACCATACCTTTACAAAAAATAGCCCGAAGTCTTCAAAAGATATTTTTTATGATATTTAGACTTCTATTAGAATATGACCTACCAGACTTATCGGTAGCATAACTATAATGCAATTGAGAGATATGTCACAGAAAGGACACATTCTAATGGTCATCAAATGAAATACACGATAATGGAGATTTTCTATGGAAATAATAACTCAAAAATGTCTACCATAGGTGCCTTATGGGAAGGAATCTATATACCGCTCATTTGCTACAAGAAATGCATGAAAAATATTTTGCACAAAATGCATTTTAAGTTTTCCATTTATTCGCACATTATAAGAAACAGATGAAATTCTACAGCGTCACAACCAGAGTGTGTAAGAGATATTCTTCTGAATTTTTTAACTCAAAAATCTCGATTTTTGATCTATGCCGATCTTGCAGTAAATGTAAGACCCTATTTTCTGTGGACCATATATGGAAAGTCAGAGGCATTCAATACAAATAAGCGGTTATGGAAATGACCTTCCCTTCTCTTCCAATTTTCCTTCCTATTTTAATAGAATTATGATTTTTTTTTTTTAATTATGACCATTTGTAGTAGATTGGAATACATATAGACCAACTTTGTACTAATCTAAATGTTTATTCCTTGTGGGTAAGGGACCGATAGGCCATATTTTCATAATGGATTTGGTTTGGTATAGAGATTGAATAATTTTTGAAAATATTTAATGGGAGACATTACCTTTTTAGGGGTTATTTGCCTCTAACATTTTCTAGATGTTTAATTCAGATTTTCAATGCGTTCGATTTATATATAGATATCTTCTAAACGCCTTCCAAATATAAAATAACTCGTAAGTTTTCTTTTTATATACGAGATTTCTAAAAGGTGCGACTATACTTCACTTAAGATGACTTCTGTTTCCAGAATACCCGGTAGAGTTATTTTTGTCTGTAGAATGGACTTATTTTGGAATTGCTATGTACAAAGACGTCCATTTTATTCATATTAACTGGAGTCATATTGTGAACTTTTTATCGGTATATTGTGCGAAGCTTTGATTTCCCCAAACTTCAGATTTTTTGGGTTTTTTTGTGGTTTTCTTTCAAAAAATTATCATTCTACATTGTGGATTTAGTTTTTTTCTAGCTTTTTAAATCTGTGGTCATTCCCCGAACATTTTCTAGACACTTTTTGTATACATTTAAAATAATACACAATTTAAATTGTTTCCCAAAGTGTTGATTATTTGATAAATACTAGGCTCGACTGAACCGCAACGATTCAACACATTGGAATACACCTATCAACAACTACGAACCACCAAACGGACCAGATGGTGTCAAGCTCAAATGTTGAACCTTTGTTGGTGTTGTGGTTATGGTTTCTGTAATTTTATTACAGTCCAGCCCAGTCCAATTCAATGAATATTCAAATCGCTTATGAGCTCCATGTAAATTACCAAACCCAACCAGTGGCGGATTTGTTCTTGTCATAAAAGTGATTTCTGCTCAATTAATTCTTTCATTTTTGATATCGATTTAAATTTATTATTGCAACTTTTTGTTGCTGTTGTTGCTGATCTTGTTGTCAATTAAAAACCGGCCTCATGTAATTTTCATAATTGTAATTTATTTCACAGCGAAATCAACAAATCGAATGCTAGTTAAAAAAAAAATAATAAACTAGTTTACATCGAGAAAAATGGAGGTATAAAATACACCAAGGACTTGATGTATGGTCATTGAAAGACAAGGAATTTCCTGAACTTGATATTCATGGCAAACATAGGCCACAGTGTAGCATTTAATTTAAATAATTATAAACATTAACAAGTATCTTATCCATTTTTAATTTTTTTTAATTCCCATTGAACAAAATGGTGTTAGACAAATCTTACACCTGTTCACCGAACACCAGGTCCAAGTAGAACATGTCAATAAATAACATATGGGTGAAGAATTCAAGAAATCGTTCGAACCGGTTGTTTTTCAAAGAGAATAATTTCCTGATCTAGTTTTATAAATCTGACATTTTATGGAAGGTATAAAAACAGGCCAGATGTTCATTTATAATCCATAGACGTGGATTTTTAAAGAATATTTCAATGGCTATGCTGAACTCCATAGGTGTGGATTTTTAAAGAATATTTCCGTGGCTATGCTGACCACCATAGGCGTGGATTTTTAAAGAATATTTCAGTACCTATGCTGAGGTCCATAGGCATGGATTTTTAAAGAATATTTCAGTACCTATGCTGAGGTCCATAGGCATGGATTTTTAAAGAATATTTCAGTACCTATGCTGAGGTCCATAGGCATGGATTTTTAAAGAATATTTCAGTGGCTATGCTCAGCTCCATAGGCGTAGATTTTTAAAGAATATTTCAGTTCCTATTCTGGCCACCATAGGCGTGGATTTTTAAAGAATATTTCAGTGCCTATTCTGACCACCATAGGCGTGGATTTTTAAAGAATATTTCAGTGCCTATTCTGACCACCATAGGCGTGGATTTTTAAAGAATATTTCAGTGCCTATTCTGACCACCATAGGCGTGGATTTTTAAAGAATATTTCAGTGGCTATGCTGACCACCATAGGCGTGGATTTTTAAAGAATATTTCACTGGCTATGCTGACCACCATAGGCGTGGATTTTTAAAGAATATTTCACTGGCTATACTGACCACCATAGGCGTGGATTTTTAAAGAATATTTCAGTGCCTATTCTGGCCACCATAGGCGTGGATTTTTAAAGAATATTTCAGTGCCTATTATGACCACCATAGGCGTGGATTTTTAAAGAATATTTCAGTGCCTATTCTGACCACCATAGGCGTGGATTTTTAAAGAATATTTCAGTGCCTATTCTGACCACCATAGGCGGGGATTTTTAAAGCATATTTCAGTGCCTATTCTGACCACCATAGGCGTGGATTTTTAAAGAATATTTCACTGGCTATGCTGACCACCATAGGCGTGGATTTTTAAAGAATATTTCACTGGCTATGCTGACCACTATAGGCGTGGATTTTTAAAGAATATTTCACTGGCTATGCTGACCACCATAGGCGTGGATTTTTAAAGAATATTTCACTGGCTATGCTGACCACCATAGGCGTGGATTTTTAAAGAATATTTCATTGGCTATTCTGACCATCATAGGCGTGGATTTTTAAAGAATATTTCACTGGCTATGCTGACCACCATAGGCGTGGATTTTTAAAGAATATTTCACTGGCTATACTGACCACCATAGGCGTGGATTTTTAAAGAATATTTCAGTGGCTATGCTGAGCTGCATAGGCGTGGATTTTTAAAGAATATTTCATTGGCTATTCTGACCATCATAGGCGTGGATTTTTAAAGAATATTTCATTGGCTATTCTGACCATCATAGGCGTGGATTTTTAAAGAATATTTCAGTGGCTATGCTGAGCTGCACAGGCGTGGATTTTTAAAGAATATTTCAGTGGCTATGCTGAGCTGCATAGGCGTCGATTTTTAAAGAATATTTCAGTGGATATGCTGACCACCAAAGTCGTGGATTTTTAAAGTATATTTCAGTGGCTATGCTAAGCTCCATAGGCGTGGATTTTTAAAGAATATTTCAGTGGCTACGCTGAGCCCCATAGGCGTGGATTTTTAAAGAATATTTCAGTGGCTATTCTGACCACCATAGGCGTGGATTTTTAAAGAATATTTCAGTGGCTATGCTGAGCTGCATAGGCGTGGATTTTTAAAGAATATTTCATTGGCTATTCTGACCATCATAGGCGTGGATTTTTAAAGAATATTTCATTGGCTATTCTGACCATCATAGGCGTGGATTTTTAAAGAATATTTCACTGGCTATGCTGACCACCATAGGCGTGGATTTTTAAAGAATATTTCACTGGCTATACTGACCACCATAGGCGTGGATTTTTAAAGAATATTTCAGTGGCTATGCTGAGCTGCATAGGCGTGGATTTTTAAAGAATATTTCATTGGCTATTCTGACCATCATAGGCGTGGATTTTTAAAGAATATTTCATTGGCTATTCTGACCATCATAGGCGTGGATTTTTAAAGAATATTTCATTGGCTATTCTGACCATCATAGGCGTGGATTTTTAAAGAATATTTCAGTGGCTATGCTGAGCTGCACAGGCGTGGATTTTTAAAGAATATTTCAGTGGCTATGCTGAGCTGCACAGGCGTGGATTTTTAAAGAATATTTCAGTGGCTATGCTGAGCTGCATAGGCGTCGATTTTTAAAGAATATTTCAGTGGATATGCTGACCACCAAAGTCGTGGATTTTTAAAGTATATTTCAGTGGCTATGCTAAGCTCCATAGGCGTGGATTTTTAAAGAATATTTCAGTGGATATGCTGACCACCAAAGTCGTGGATTTTTAAAGTATATTTCAGTGGCTATGCTAAGCTCCATAGGCGTGGATTTTTAAAGAATATTTCAGTGGCTACGCTGAGCCCCATAGGCGTGGATTTTTAAAGAATATTTCAGTGGCTATTCTGACCACCATAGCCGTGGATTTTTAAAGAATATTTCAGTATTTTCAACGAATATTTTTTTATTCCAACCAAAAAACATTCAACCAAATAAAAATATCTCATATTTTTTTTTGTGATTCATTCATAATTTTTTTTTGATATAATATTCATGTATAAAATTCAACACTCTCTGATTGCGTTTCCTTCTTGCTTGATATTTAACTCTGTCTGGAGACGGTTCATTTACTATAGTGTGAAATGTTTTAATATTATTTTGTTTGATTCCGACTTTTTTGCCTACAGTGACACTTTTGTCACCTTATGGTTCTCATATGGTAGGTCGGAAAGAATTTTTATTTTTTTTTTCACGTGCTTATAGAGGGGATTTAATTACAGCAACATTGGCGAATATTATTTGTTGCTTCCGTCAGCGGGGGGAGTGGCTGAAGTGAACATCAGCTGTCAATGTTTAAAAAAATGCATACAATATTTGCTTTAATTGCATTAAATGTTAATTTCAATTGTGGGAAATTAATGGAAGGGAAATTGGAGTTCGGAAAATAAAATATGGAGGGATGTGAGAGGGTCATTTTTTATATAATAGTAAATTGAAGGCAAACATATAGTAGTAGTTGCAATTCTACCATTCCTTATAGATTTCCCCCCATATCAAAATGTATTCTTAAAATAATGTTTTGATCTATGGTGCATTTTGTTTATCATTCCGAATGACGTATATTTGCTAAATATAAACCGAACTTATTATCGCTATTTTTATTTTCATATTTTATTTTATTTTAAGTTTCAATTATTTCATTCACATAACTGTAAATTGAGTCACATGCATTTAAAAAAAAATAAGTAACTAAAATCAACACTTTATGCGGAAACAACGGATAAATTTTGAATACCAAAACGGATACCCTCCAATGTCACCGCAAAATATTAATAAGCAAAAGTGTTCGTATATCAGAGGTTCTTGTGTTTAATATTATGTTGACGGAGGCAATGGTATGTGAATGTGGTTTCAAAACTGAAATTTACGTATTTCATATCATTATTGTTGGTGTTATCATAAAACACCATTTGTTACACATAATGTGAGAATATTTTCAAAAATTGTGTTTTGTGGTCACTGAAGTTGGTGTAGGAATATTTTGATAATTTAAATATTTATTGCGGTGATCAGACAAAAATGAATTTGAGCATTTAAACCACGACAATAAGACCCAACAAAAAATTTCGTTAAAATTTTTTGTCCTAAATTATTTAAACGAAAAGCCAATTATAGAGATTAGCATTGCCCTAGGCGAATTTTCAATCGTTCTTGATGTCCAATATAATATAAGCCCAGCCGAATTGGCCGAATTTTTTACTCAATTTCGGCGAAGATCCTGTATTTAACATTTTTAGCCGAAGGTATTAGATATAGACGTTCGCTGACCTATTAGAAATAAAACATTTTTCAAAGGTTAATGCTTCCATATGGTCTCTATAGAAGAAACCTCCTACCAAACCTCCTACAGAAATAAGAAAATTTTAAAGAATATTTCAGTAGCTATGCTCACCTACAGAGGTGTGGATTATTAAGAAATATTTCTGTACGCTACCTCAGGCCAGAATTACGCTAAGCTCCTCAGGCCAGAATTATTATTCGTAGAATTTTTAGTAGCTACTCACTCACGCTCTAAAATACGCTGATACTACCCGTGCTGTTGTATGGATCTGAAGCATGGGTACTTGAACAAACAGATGAGACAGTTCTTGGAGTGTTTGAGAGAAAAATTATCTGGAAGATCTATGGGCCGGTCTATGTCGGCGGTGAATATGGCTGTCGAACGAACTATGAGCTATGTCATCTATTCTTGGACATCGACATAGTCAGACGTATCGAGCTGCTGAGACTACGTTAGCTAGGTCATGTTGTGAGAATGGATAAGGAAGCATCAACTCAAAAAGCTGTTCTTGAAGAAGGAGAAGGTCACGAATCCGATTGAATGATCGAGTGAAAGACAACATCTCGGTCTTTCAAATTGGATGATATGCGCACAAGACCGACGCCCTGGATTTTTTTTTAGCTTGCTAAGCCCTGTAGGTTTGGATTTTTAATGAATTTTCAGTAGATATTCTGTGCTCTGTAGGCCTGGATTTGTGCAAGAATTTTCAGTAGCTATTCTGGCCTTTATAGGCGTGGAGTTTTAAAGAATTTTTAGTAACTATTCCGGCCTCTATAAGCGTGGACTTTTTATGGAATTCCTCAGTAACTATGCTGGGCATATTGTCGTGGATTTTTAAAACATTTTCAGTACCAATCCTGAGCCTCATAGGCGTGGATTTTTAAGGAACATTTACTGAGCTCCATAGGCGTAGATTTTTAAATTTTTAATAGCTATTCTGAGCCTCATAGGCGTAGATTTTTAAGGAACATTTACTGAGGTCCATAGGTGTAGATTTTTAGATTTTCTAGTAGCTATTCTGAGCTCCATAGGCGTGGATTTTTAATGAATGTTTAAGTAGCTATGCTGAGCCCTATAGGAAGTGAGTTTTAAAGAATTTTTCAGCAGCTATGCTGAGCCCTATTGGTATGGATTTTGAAGGAATTTTTCAGTTGTCACGCTGAGCCCTATAGGTATGGATTTTAAGGAATTTTTCAGTTGTCATGCTGAGCCCAATAGGCGTGGAGTTTTAAACAATTTTTCGGTGGCTATGCTGAACCCTCCATAGTCGTGGATTTTTCTAGTTAAAATTTGTCATTACGTTTGCAACACCTCGAAATATTGATCATAATAAAATTCTATGTCGATTTATGCAAGTCCGTCTGTCTGCGATATAGATCGCAATATTTAAGTATTTAAAATGGAGTTCTCAAATTTTGCACAGACATTTCTAATGTCATATTGCAAATGAGATATAGCCGTAAACGTTTTGATGTAGCCCCAATATTCGGTATTATAGGGAATTGTGGCTCGCTTTTCAACCGAATTGACTGTAATTTTGTATTTTGGGTTCTCATTATAGATCAAATCTCCGGTACAAAAAAATTATTAATATTGACCAAAGTTTCAGGGTAACCCCCATAAAACGGTATTTTGGACAATTTGTTCAGCCGAATTGGCTGTAATTTGGTATTTTGGGTTATCATTGTATATCACATGTCCGTGCCAAACATTATTCATATAGATTTAGGCGATTTTCGAGAAGTGATTCAACCATTTCCGTAGCTCCACTGAATTTTAAAGAGGTGGATTTTTTTATTTCAGTGGCTATGCTGAGTATTTTTTGAACATTAAACAGTTCCGTTACCATTTTAAATATTACTTTCTACAAAACAAAATTACAAACAATATCTTCTCCCTCGATTTTGCATGATTATCATATAGCCATTTGTCATAGTTGATGCGGAATAATACCGTTCGCTAATTTCCATACTAATATCCATTCTATTCAAGAATAAAAAGGGACTATAAACTAATTTCTTTTCAGCAAAAAAATAAAAATTCCTATAATAAAAATTTCTTTTATATGGATATAAATAAATTGAATGTTAACAATGTGGTTATTGTATTTGTAATGCGTGTGACACCAACACACACACAAACACCAAAAGAAAAGCGAAATGAAAGAGAAATTTGACTGCCATGAATTCACAGTTAGACAATCAGACGGACGGACAGAACGTATAAAACATAATTTGGCATTGTATAGAAATCTAAAGAGAAGCAGAAAATTATGACGATGCTGATCGCTATCACGATGAACAGAAAAAATTATTAATCTAATATATTAAGACTGTCACTTTGTGTGAAAGTTTATTAGCAAAAAAAATGTATCTCCCGAAAATCATGAAGAAGAAAACGAACAAAAAACCTGCAAAATTTACATGTGTCTGACAGTGGCATCTACAGAATCTCCCTCTTCGCGATGATGATGATGATCATAAAAAAATACAAAAAAGTCTCACACACGAGACGGCGTAAAGAATGACCGACCAGTGTAGTAGCAAAATAAAATAAATGTTCTTCTTTAAGTATAGCAAATTAATGCAATTTAATTGAAATGTAGTGCGATTAATCAAAAAAGAAAAAACACCACACACAGAAACATACAAACATAGATACATAAATGCATACACATAGCTACATACATATTTACACACAAATTTACAATTGCAAACAGCATCGTCAGATTGTTATATTGTTTGCTGTTGTGTTGTGTGGCAGCTTTGCGCTACTTGCCACCGATCACCGATCTGATCTTATGCCTTAGCATCTTGTCATGGCACTGATCAAGATGACAATGATCACAACATGAAAATCTGATGAGGATCCAGATGATGATGACGATAATGATGTTGCCGATGTTGATGCTTCTGATGTTGTTTGCCGATTATGACACTACAGCACGCCTGAATGCAAAATCACCCAATAAAAATTGTGGACAATTTAATTAAAACAACACCATGGAACGTGTAGAGATCGTAGATGAATCGTTTTTACCCGATGAGGTAATACTAGAATGTTATTAAGAAAATAGGAAATAGTTATACTCTTCATTAAAGGCCAATAATAATAGAGTCTATATATGCCTATATAGAAGATAATTTTGGAAAGGAATCAAATATTTAAAGAAAACTTGACGCACAATCTTATTGAGCCGCTCAGTGAACAACACATCAATTAACTCCCTAAAAATGGGCAAAAGCGAAGATGAAATGTATTCTTTTTTATACCCTCCACCATAGTATGGAGGGTATATTAATTTTGTCATTCCGTTTGTAACTCATCGAAATATTCATTTCCGACCCTACAAAAAATTATAAATATAGGTCCACTTTTCTGGTAGCCCCCATATAACGGTAAGTCCTAATTTTCAGTATTTTGGGGATTTTGATCGAATTTTTCCGCCGAATTAGCTGTAATTCTTTTGAGTTCTTAATAGGCACTAAATCTCTCCACAAAAAATTATGAATATAGGTCCATTTTTTTCGGATAGCCCCCATATAAGGGTACCACCAATTTTCGGTTTTCAACCGAATTCGCTGCAATTTGGTATTTTGTAGTCGTATATGGTAACAAATCTCCCTACCAAAAATTTTTAATATTCGCCCCCTTTTTGGGGTAGTCCCCATATAACCCCCTATTTATATTAAAATAGTTATCTGGTTTATTCCGCGTTTTGAGTTTGGTTCTAAGACTCTGTTGTAATCATTTCATCATGCGGATGAGATAAAAAATTAGAACGTAACGTTCGATAATGAACTATAGCCGCATTTAGGCCTAGCCCCTGTTTGAAGGTTCCAGAAGAAGTGGACCGATATTCCCCATTTTCGAATTTGAACTAAGTTTGGAAGAAATAATAAGATGGGCAAAGTTTGAATGAAATCGAAATTTTCTGAAACGTATTGGGTCCAAAGAAACATGGGGTCTAGAACCAATATTTCGGTGAGGCACATTTTCACGGTGTTAAAGTGTATACACCCTCATCAGCCATAAGGCTGAGGGTATATTTATCCATTAAAAATATCTGAAATTTGTATTATTTCAACTTTTTGGTATGTTCCCTATATTTTCATTTCTAGTACCTGTCAGTATATCTATGGTGGAGGGTATCCAAAGTTCGTCCCGGCCGAACTTAACGTTTTTTTACTTGTTAAAAATTACTTTACTTTATAATCATAAATATAAGTATAACGGCGCTAGTCTTTAATATTTAGGAAAGATATCTTAAATATGAGAAGCTACGTTCGCAAAATAGTCAATTGTATTCCCAGTCTGTTGTTTTATAAAAACATCTATTTATTAGTAGGGAAAGTATGGCATAGTCCACCAAGGGGTAAAGCAACGTTGGGTGTTCCATTTTCGGGAAATTGGAAAAAATGTATTTAAAACTATATCTAAGTCTTGCCGCTCCTTAAAAATTTCAAGCGGAGAGTCCTCTTCGAATTATCAAGATAACAAAGACTTGATAACTATTTGTTTTTATTTTCAACGCAAACTATTTCAGATATTTCCAAACTACTTCAAATATTATACATAATCCAAAATCCGTACGTTGGAAGCAATTTTCGATGACCCTGCCACACAATTCAGCTGAAACGGTCGCTAATTCCTGTTTATTTTCTCTCAAACACTACAAGAGCTGCCTCATCTGCCTGCACAAGTACCCATGCTTCAGATCCCTACATCAGCGTCGTGTAGAGTGTGAGTTTTGTCTGGTTGGACGTGACCTTGTTTCTAAACTGCTTACTTAGTCCATAGTAGCACCTGTTGGCCAACGCTATCCTTCTCCGAATTTCAAAACTGATGTCATTAGTTCTATTTATGGCGGCACCGAGGTATATAAAATGGTTGACTACTTCAAAGCTGTAGTGTTCAAGTTCCACAGTTAGTCCGAGTCTATTGGACGTCTTGCGTGTTGAGAAGACCAAGCTTCTCACGATTTTTGTAAGTCCGACTTTGGCAGACTCTTTTTCAATTCGTTCAAAGGCGGCTGTTACCGACCCATAATGTCGATGTGAGTTGTTTGGTATACTGAATGTCATTTCTGTTCACCTATGTAGAGAATGGGACAAGGAGTGCTTTCGACTAGCGGTTGGGTTCGTGGTGTTTGCATCTTTTCAACGTCGAGTAACAGTGTTGTGTTAGATCGTACTTTTGATGCTACAAGATAATAGTCCGAATCGACACTCGCTCTTCGAATCGATCGAACGTCTAAAACACTGGATGAATACCTACCGTCTATCACAACATGATCGATTTGATTTTTTGTTGTTTGATCGGGAGAAAGCCAGGTAGCTTTATGAATATCAAGATGTTTGAACCTGTTGCTCCTGTGTTTGCTGTCGCGATGTCATTACACCATTTGGTGTTTCTAGGCGCGCGTAAAATATGTTTTTGGTCTGTCCATCATTGTCTTTCGTCGGAGCATGGGAGCAAATAAGACTGATGTTAACATCGGTTTGTACTTCTAGAGTACATACATACCTTGGTTTACTTAGCTAACAACTGCCGTCTCTCCGCTCACTGGATTATGGTTAGTTTTGCAATCCATTGTTTCCATAATTCAGGTACTGCTAACGATCTATGCATTGGTGGTATAAAATTCACATATGCATTTTCCAAATTATTTTGATATAAATGCCAAATACAAGTGTTGATATGCCAAACAAACAATTGTATATAATTGTTCTAATGGCGCAAAACATGAACATGTAAGAAAAAAAATAAGAAAGAACAAGAAAGGACATAACAAAGTAGATAACATAGAATCTTCAGTGTCATATAAAACCCGCCACCACAAATCTCCTTGATAAGGAACTAGTAGGTATTGAAAGTTTTATAAATATAATAAATCCTAAAAGACCAATAACTAATGCAGCATAAATTATTTCTAAAGAACCGAATGTTTTCTTTTTTCTGATTCTTGAATAATAATATGAGAAATTATTCCAAATCAAGGTCAAATTAAAATATATACTTTTGGATGTCCAAAGAATCATAATAAATATTGGTAAATAATAGGGTCCCCTCCTCCAGCTGGATCATTCCTACAAAATTCAAAGGGCTATGCAGGATAACTTAACTGGTACACAATCAGTTAGTAAAAGTGGAAAGGACCTCTCGGAACATTTTATTGCCGAACGAGGATTCAGACAAGAAGTTTGTCGTGTGACCTTTTTAAAGTCCTGCTGGAAAAGGTCATGCGAGAGGCAAAGGTGAACAGAAATGGCACTCTGTACACCAAACAGCATATGTTACTCGCCTACGACGACATCGATATAATGTGTCGAACATTGCGAGCGGTAACAGCCACCTTTGAACAAATTGAGAAGGAGTCTGCCAAAGTGGGACTGGCAGTAAATGGTGAAAAGACAAAGCCGATGGTAGCAACGCGCAAGACGCTCAGTCCAACTGTGGAACTTGAAAACTACAGTTTAGAGGTGGTGAATGATTTTATATACCTCGGTACCGCCGTAAATAAAACTACTTACATAAGTTTGGAAATTCGGAGAAGATGCTTCTATGACATGAGGAAGCAATTCAAAAACAAGATCACCTCACCAGATCAAACTCACACTTTACAAGACGCTGATACCGTGCTGTTGTATCGATCTGAGGCATGGGTACTTGCGCGAGCAGATGAGGCAGCTCTTGGAGTTTTTGAGAGAAAAATTCTCCGAAAGTTCTATGGACCGATCTGAGTCGACGTTGAATATCGCCGTTGAATGAACTATGAGCTACACCATCTATTCTCGGATAACGACATAGCCAGGCGTATCGAGCTGCAGCGACTACGTTGGGTAGGCCATGTTGTGAAAATGGATCAAGATGCCCCAGCTCAAAAGGCATATAAAGGCGAGCCAAGTGATGGCTCACGCAGAAGGGGAAGACCACGAATTCGATGGAAAGTTCAATTGAATGAGATGCGCATAAGACCGACGCGTTTGGATTTTTGTTTTCTTTTAAGCTCGGCTTATGGAACAAGCGTTCTTTCATAATCCAGCTGAGTTAGTATGTTATGTGTTAAAAGGACGATATCCAAAAGTTCCGAGAATGTCTGCTCTTCATTTTATATAGCTTTTAGTGAAAAGATTTACTGGTCTCTTGAATGTCGCCATAAGCAACTTCAGGGGGTTATATTTCACTTGGAAAATATAACCCCTTTAATATCATACTATACATTAAAATCACCGTCTCCTCCTATCCAGTCATAGTAGATAGATTTTGTTCGTATGAGATATTAAAATGCATACTAGTTATCAGAGCTATGTTCGTTTTTATACAAGTTTTTATGGATTTTCAATGTTATTTGGAAATTCGAGACGGATTTACGACAAGTTTTTTTGTCCCAATATTATGTTTGCGAGGAAAATTCGATTTCGCTTCGCTTAACCTTTCAGTTTATTAATTGTTAGTTATCATGGGGTTTACCCAAAAGTAATTAGTATTCTTTAAAAGTAATCAATGGTGGTTTTTAAGCAATTTTCCTTGAATTACATCTGAAACATATGCGGTAGGTAAACTTTAAAGTATATAATAGAGTGGGTCGTCAAAGAACATTTTAATTTTTAAATCAAACAAATTAAGTCTAAATTAGATATTACTTCTGAACCCACTATTAACTATTCCGTCAGCTCATATGTAAGTCCTTTTATGTTATAAACGTGTGGTACTTATGTTCCTACCCACTCTAATATATTTGACACATGGTTATACAAAAAAAGCTGAAATTACATTATGCAAACTATGTCGTTTATACTCTGTCATTAAAAAACATTTTTTTCTGCATAGATGCAGAACAATAATTCTTGAACTATGGATACATAGTTTGCAGGACAATGTGATGTAGAAGTTAATGGACAATTTTTACAAACGAACAATTTGTGACATTCAGTAGAAAACAGCATTAGTATCGGGATAGTATGTACACAATTTTAAATGCATTTAATATTAGAAAGTATTCGATTCGAAAGTAGAATCTACAAAGGCCCCAAATAATTGTTATTTATGCACGAGGAGATTTTTCGCGGTTTAAAATCCATTCGATATAGATTACCTAATCTTTCATACAGACCATGTTTAATAATAAATTTATCGGTCCATACAACGGTATGGCGACAATTTGAATATCCCAAACACATTGTTGGTACTTCGAAGATTTTAGACAAATTCAACAGCCGGCGTAATTTTTTGTCCATGTTTTGACTGTCCTCCATATAAAATTGCCGTTTAATTTGAGATATTTTATGATCCTAGGCATATTTTTCAACGGATGTGACAGTAAATTGGCATTCCGGGTTCTTCATGAAAAAAACTTTTTCAATTACCTTTCGAACACATAGGACTATGTTCTGATAGAGCCCCTCTTAAAAGTCGTACCCCATTTTCGGTTTTAATCGAGTTTTCCAACCTGACTGTCCGATATTTCCTTTTCCCAAAGAATAATATATATTCTGCGTACAATTTTTACATCGAGCCCATATTATCCCGATTGATTTTAAGTATATTCACTGCTCTTCTCATGGTAGAGGTTATACAAATTGAGCTCGGTCGGACCTAACGAAATTCTTACTTGTTATTGTATTTAAAATGTTCAATTGTTATTATTTTTTTCTAAAAAAAATATTCTACAACGTATTTTTTGCAACACCCTGTCATATATCTCTTTCTGTCCATTTCTGTCGTAGTGGCCGTATGTCTGTCTGACCGGCCGTCAGTCCACCCGTCTAGTTATCCACTATACACATCGTACAGAATCAGATGTTTGATTAAATGTTCAACATTAAAGGCTACAACCAAAACTTGAATAACGTGTGGCGCCATAAATTCTTCTCGATTGAATGTACATTGTACGTACGAACATACATATGTATGTGAATGCATGCCACTCAATATAGTCCACCCGTACCTCCCCAAAAAAAGTGCAGACCCACTCTCATTATTATTATTGGTACGCAGTTGCTGTAGTTCGTAGTGAACCACAGCAACAGTGGCCGGCAGGCCGCAACAAATTCGTAATTAATAATCATGAAAGGAAATTGCAAATGAATATCAGCAGCAACAGAAACAACAACATCAGCAGTAGGAACAACAACAACATCAACCAGAGAAACTATCAACGAACTGAACCAAACCATGAATCAGTGATCGGCCAAGTGTTCTGCAAACATAAAAATGCCGAGGAATATTAAACGTTAACAATTATGTTTGCAATAATTCAAAATTTTAGTTTCATTTTTTTTATTTTTTATTTTTTGTTATTTGTTATTAATGTTGTGTGAGAATTGTGGTTTTTTACATTGTAGAAAATATTGGGGGAATAAATGAACGGCGTTGCCATATTTTTTGTGGGATTACTTGCTGACTTTGGGCTTCATAAGATAATTTAAGAGTTCTTTGTGACCATTTTTATTTTTTGGGCTCAAAATAATGCTCAAAGCGATATCAGATACTGATAGCTGATTTCACCCCTTATACTAATTGGAAACTTTAGTGCCACAGACTATAGGTATACTTTCTAAGCTCTTCTCGGGTATTTTCCTGTCTCAATGAGAAGATTAGACCACAAAAATTGACATTTCGTTTGTAATCTCTCCATTTGATCATGTAAAGGACAAAACCTATTACCGTCGTTTAATTTAACATGGTCGGGCTTCTTATATCCTCCGCCATGGGGTGTGCATAAAAAATGTCTTACCAATACCTTCACTGGTTTGGTAAGAAATTTAGTATCACTGTGTCTTCGCTCGACTCTTATGCTTGATAGTAGGCTACTTTAGCTGTGAGTCAATAAGGTACAAAACAGGTAAGAACGTTAAGTTCGGCTTGGCCGAATTTTTATACTCTTCACCCTGAGATAGACATTTAAAATACCTGTAATCGTTCGGAACTTTAATAAATTTTTGGAAGAATGATTTGACACCTAATTCGTATAAAAACGCGCCCATATTCCCTTAACTACTGAATAATGGATCACTATTGATAATTTTTGTAGGAATATTTGCTACCCAACGACAATCAAAAGTACTGAATTATAGCCAATTCAAATATCGAAATATGGAGGTTTTCCTAAAAAGTTGACAATTTCGGAAAGAACATTTGATACCCAATGACCGAAAAATGTGCCTAAACATCTCAAAGTACCGAATAATGGAAGACCGTTGGCTATCCCAAAAAGTGAACCAATATTGATCATTTTTGTTAGAAAGATTTGCTACCCAATAAGAATCCAAAAATACAAAATAACAGCCAACTCGGTGGAAGAACGTACCAAAAAGTCCGAAAATACAGAATATTTGGGGGTACCGTTATGTGGGAGCTATACCAAAACTTGGACGATATATACCACTCGATATAAGGAAGAGTAGTAACAATAGGAGTAGCAACAATTTATCTGCAAAATTTCAATGCTCTATCGTAATTTCAACACACGGGCAGACACACAGACGAACATGCATAAATCGGGGTCTTCGGTGAATTTTTCGAGGGATGACAATTTTAAAATACACTCCACCCTTTTGTGGAGTTACCTTTGTAGGGGGGCTATTTTAAAATGTGGACCTATATTGACAATTTTCTGGAATGTTTACTTCACCTGTAATCCACGTCGGTTCGACAAGGGAGCGAGTCCTTTGTATGGAGGCTATTTTCTCCAAAAATGTTTTTCCTCTAAAAACCAGGAATTGCAGCTACTTTGTCGAAATATGATTTAAAATACGGAAACATGGACCCATATCGAAAACATTTACCCTTCGATACCCTGGATAAAGCCTTATACCCTTCATATAAGGCTTTATCCAGGGTATCGTAAACATTATTATAGTAAACATTATCTTCAAAAAAGTTTTCAATAAACCTTTATATGGAAGTTGCAGAAATGATTAATACCCTCCGAAACTCATTTATGTGACGTTGGATAATGGAGTGCAACCAACGCATCATCATTATCAGGTCAGGTTAGGTACACACACGTAGTATGGACGATAAATACTTTTCTACGAAATGTTGGATCCATTCATACATTGGAGAACATTTCGTAAAGATAACAGTCAGCAGAATTTTGACGTAGGGTTACACACACCAGTATTATGACTCCTTGTCATACAATAAATTCTTGTGAAGTTTGACCAACTTCGAATGAATGCTGTGGCTTATGACGATGATGTGACGGTACTGATAAATGACACATTTCAGGTTATTTTGAGGCTATAGGGATTTGTGGAACCATATAGTCAGAACATGCTAATGTAATTCCAGATTATTACAATCATATCAGAAAACCTCAGAAGAACTTAAGAGACAAAATCGTCTAAATGGCTGACCTAGTGTTCCTTGGGTCTGGCCATTTAGACGATTTTGCAAGTCTTTAATTTTATTCTGTCTAGAATAGAATATCTTTATATGACTTTTT